>NC_141292.1:2725000-2982500 GCF_037954325.1 Fistularia commersonii
TGTAATTACTTCCTTAATTTCCCTAATGGGGATCAATAAATTGTTATCTTACTGGTATTCTATTAAGTATTGTTCATCTGCAAACTACTCATTGGACACTTATTTTTATCTCACGTATTTGAGGCCTTATCTGTATATTGTCACTGTAATTTTGGAGCTGTCCAGTGTAAAAATGACCTTCGGCATGAAAAAAGTTTTTTTTTCCATCTATTTATCAAAGTCATGACGAGAAAAAATCATTGATATTTGTAGGGATAAATTTTGAAATTCCAATATTTGACTTACAGCAGCAGATCAGCGATGCCGTGTCTCTGAAAGCATTTTAATTTTCAATTCCCTTTTATATCGGGAACATTTGTATTCGGATCATCCTTTTCAACGGCTGGGAAGATGTTTTCATAGGTATCCGGTGTATCGAATCTCAGTCAACCCGGCGAACGTTTTATCCGAAAAGCTTGGGATATTGAATTTTATTTCTAAATCTAAGGGCATTTCTGTGCGTGTCCAGGTGATTATGCGAAATCTGACCACAGAAGAGGTGTGTGTGTTCACCTACGAGGACTGGCTGTCCAGGACACGTGGACCTAGACGGAGCGTGATCTGCGAGATGGCTGCTGAGGTGGATGAGGAGATGATGGTGGAGCCCACCACGTACATCATTCAGGTCAAGACCAGCGACGTTGCAGGTAAAGCTTTTCGAAACACACGCGACGACATTCAGATGCCATAAATCGACCGATTTACGGACATGAGTTGAAGATATTCCTATGAGGAAATCCTCAACATGCAAATTAAAATGCGTGTTATCTGTCATGTATATATTTCACTGAGCAGAATTTTAATGTTGTCTGACTCGGGGTACTGCAAGCAGCCGCGCTGGATGTCAGAATCGACAGACAGACCTCACATTTCGGGAGGAAATAAAGATAAGGTCAAAGGACGGTAAAATGTCAGGTTAATGGACACCGGCATTCGGATGTTTGGATGGTTCGTTAGCAACAAACGTCCAAACAACTCAATTTTGACCATTTGTCTGTTTTTTCAATCAAATGTGCATCGGGATGTTGTAGCCGTGGAGACGTCAATATTTCCATTTGACAACATGACGACTTGAAAAGTTGCTGGTATCCTGCAGGATTTTGCTGTGTACAAAAATAATTTTAATAATCAAATATTATGAAATTGATATAATTGAAATAAAAAATATTAAAATAAAAATATTATTATATTCACTTATTTATTGTTATATGTAAAAAATAATATCTGCGAATATATATTTATAATTTTTTTAGCTGTAAATAAACGTTACAAAAATCATTTTGATAATCAAATATTTTGAAATAAATATAATTAAAATGAAAATATTGAAATAAAATTATAATTATTAGTATATTAACTTATTTTAGTATTATATTAAAAATAATGTATGTAAATCTATATTCATAATTTTCATATTAGCCGATTAAATGTTAGGTTAATGGACACCAGCATTCGGATGTTTGGATGGTTCGTTAGCAACAAACGTCCAAACAACTCAATTTTGACCATTTGTCTGTTTTTTCAATCAAATGTGCATCAGGATGTTGTAGCCGTGCAGACGTCAATATTTTCATTTGACAACATGACGAATTAAAAGTTTCTTGAAATCCTGCAGGATTTAGCTGTAAATAAAAGTTACAAAAAATAATTTTAATAATCAAACATTTTGAAATAAATATAATTAGAATAAAAAAATATTAAAATAAAATTATTATTATTATTATTATTATTCAACTTGTTTATATTATTATATTAAAAATAATGCATGTAAATCTATATTTATAGTTTTCATATTAGCCGATTATCTACTTGTATGGCAATAATGGAGAGGCGTGTCAAAGATGACGCTCGCCATTAGACAAGACTTATGGTTGAAGTTGAAATGGCTGGCAGGCAGATTGTTCTTACACGCATCGCTCGTTTCGAGCTTGAAAACGTGGAGTATTTCCCCTTCGAGTTGTTTTTTTTTTTTGTGGGGGGGTGGTATGTGTAATAGTCACTCACAGATGCGGCGCAAAATAAATTGGTCGAGACAGTCAAGACAGCTCGCTGTGAGATAAATAAACTGCCCCAGAGACGTTCATTTACAGTAAGAACGTAATTAAGTCAACCAACCAAATCCTATCCAACACTAAAGAAGGTCAAAGCAATCTGAAATCCATAACGATGACACAATATCATTGTGAAGAGATGTGGTATGAAAATAGCATGTTTAATATCACCACAATAACACGTCTCCGGCCAAACGATATCGTAAAAATAAAAGTGCAGCTGCCCCGTGCGTTTCATTTCCCCCCCCCTCTGAAAATGAAAAGCCTCATTGCAGAGTCAACAACCGAGTCGTTTTGGCTCCTAATTTAGACGGAAACAAACAATTCAGAATATAAATATACCCTTTGTCTAATATTCTGAATGCTATCAGGATCAGGTCAGGCACGCGGATGCTCCGGCTTTGTGAGTTAAATGGCACAAAATTACCCAAGGATTCGCACAAAATCACAACAAAGCTGAAAACGAATGATCTGAAAATGATTCAGCAGCAACATTTCCTAATAATCAAGGTATTAATACACAGACTTCATTTGCGTACCTAAAAAATACTGATATATTCTTGAGAAATCAAAAGGAAATCACTCAAAATTTGCAAGTAATTACATTGAAATATCACCCTCATGTAAACAAATGAAACAAAACCAAATGCATAATAAATCAAAAAACAGAAATCAAGAATAAACCGTCAACGTGAAAAAAAAAGAAGCTTCACTCGTCAATAAAAATGAATTGAAAGGTGAGATCGGACCGTGAACGGCCGGTTAATCCTTAGAAAATGAAAAAAAAAGGCACGATGCAGCCCATCAGGGCTACAACCATTAAAAAACGCCAGCCTTTGCGAACAGACATTTTGGGATTTAATTTTGCACACGCCGCTGTTGGCGGTGGCGGGGAAGGGGGACGATCGCATGTAATCACGGGGGAAACATGTGGAGCCGCATCTTAATTCCGGCGGTAAACGAATCACGCTGTTGTGATCGGAATACTCAAGGACGCGCGGCAATGCCAGGCTTGAAAAAAGGGCCGTTCTTCTCCTCCGTCGGTTTTTCAATCTTTTCCCAAGGTTAGATGAGAGATTTAATGTTGCATCCTGGAACAATGTTGTCACCAGCTGGCAGCGGAGAACTTCCAAAAGGCGTGATCGGTAAACTCGACCTGCGCGACCTTGAAGATTCGCCTCGCGAGGAGCGATCTTCTCCTGGAAGTCCGCTTTCCGGTGGCGACGCCACAGAGATCGCCGTCCTCATTTCACCCGTCCTCGTTCGGAGGATTGCATTCGCGAGGACGCGAGATGTTGGAAATAATTCATGTTTGACAGGAAGATAGTAATGAAAGGGATCCTCTTCAGAAATCACCATGCTACTTTGGTCCCCTCTTTTTCTCGCCGAGTGTTTTTCCACAGCTCAGCACCGCCGCCGCTGATCAATACGATAGCGCGGCGCGAAGTCTGAGCCGACTTCAAAGGGGCGCGCGTTGCCCGTGGCGGTTACTGGAAGTGAAGATGTACTCTTGCACCGACACAGAGGATAATGAGCCGGGTTTGCACGCCTTTGCAGGGGAACATTATGCGGGCGATGCTATGCATAAGCTAATGAATTCTATGTGAAGAGGCAAACTAAGTACATAGCAGGTACGAAAGGACGGTGCTAACGTGACACGTTGTTAGTCGAGCAAAGATTTTGGTTATTGCACAAAGAAACATGCGGCAGCGAGTGAAGTTTGTGCCTCCACACACACACACACACACACACAGCACCCGCATCTCTAAATCACCAGAATTAAATAATACAACGCGCGGGGATTATCGCCGTCAGAGAGCCGGGCTGAGCCCGCTCATGTTTTATTCTTCTCACTGAGCGGTTGGTTGTTAGCTCATTAACTACCGTGGGCCGACGCAGACTCATTATGCGGTTGACAAATTCAATCCCGTTGCAGTTGAAGTGCGCCGCGGTTTAAAAGGATCTGCAGCTGAGTTTAAGCTTCTGTTCTCTCAAAACCGGGATACGGTTTCACTTTTTTCGGGCGTCTGCATCTTCGTTCGTTCCGAAATGAGGGGTACGACAAAACGTGTTTTGCTGAAACTGTATCTTTCTGCATGACCGTTTTCCCTTCTGCTGATTCTGCAAATACACTTGAAAATGGAAAGAGCACCCAGAGGCAGCTAGAAACATTGTATTCATTAATGCAAACATGATAATTTTGGTGGTATTTACAGATATATTAACCCTCAACGAACTTCACTCAACCTTTTACGAACCTCTCGCAAAGTGTTATTGACATTACTCTTCCCACACAGTACACGAAACACTTTTGGATAATTGTAACGTACAGTGAATATTGATATACGATATAAAGTGTACAATAAATTAATAAATTAAAAATCATATTCAATGTAAAGTAATTTTTTTATGGAAAGAAAATTAATTTTATATGTCAAATAAATCATTTTATAAGGTACTTACCATTGAAACGGTGCGCCGGAACTTGAATGATGATGAATTTGCTGTGCAGTCGTTGGATCCCGATGAGGCACCTTTGGGTATCTTTGATTCGCAAAGGAAGTCTCGAATTTTATTTATTTTATAAAATGAATTTTAGCTCAATTTTACGATACTTTTTTACTGTTATTCTTGGGCTAGAATATGGCTGTTTTATCACGAAAAAAAAATTAAAATACTGCAAAAAGAACGATAAATCGCGAGAAACGAAAGTAGCGAGCGTTTCCTGTTTTTTTTAGAAACAAGGCTGACTTGTAAAAATCCTATGGATTTATTCATTTATTCATTTTAATTTTATTCATTTAAAGGCTGTTTTCACCAAAATTAAGTGAATAGTAAGGCTATACACTGTGTTTCATCAGGGGCAGGAACCGATGCCAACGTGTGCATCATTATTTTTGGTGAAAACGGCGACACGGGGACTCTGGCGTTGAAAGAGTGTCACAAATCCAACAAGTTTGAGCGTAAACAGGTGGACGTGTTCCGCTTCGTGGACGTCTTCAGCCTCGGCGAGCTCTCCAAAGTTCGAGTCTGGCACGACAACTCAGGTCAGTCGCTCGGACGCATCCCCGCCGCTGAGTGTGCACGTGTCACGTGACACTAACAAGCACGGCATGAAAAAGAATTCAATCTTTATCCATTTGTATTGAATTTTATGGTGAGCTGAGCGATTCTTGAAATTAACAAATATTTTTCCGAGTATTTATCAGAGAAATAACCCAAAAATGTACAAAATAATTTGAAAAATTAGCCAGAATTTATTGCAGTGTGTGTGTGTGTGTGTGTGTACGTTTGTGTGTCTCTGTCAAAAAAAAAAACAAAAAAAAAAAACTCACTAACCCAAGCTTACTGTTCTGTATATTTCCTGTGCATCGTGTATTTGCAAGTGTATTTGCAGTCCCTTTGTCCTCTATAGTAAGTCGCTTTGGATAAAAGTGTCTGCCAAATGCAATGTAATGTAATTTAATTTAATGAAAAAAAGCAACAAAAAATAAAATATACAAGCAATAATCCAACTAAAAAAAAATTTTTTTAAAATCACATTTTAAAACGATCAGAACCCCCCTTTTTGACGATAATCTCATTTTTTATTCCTGATCCCTGATTCTTTCGGCCCAGGCCTCGCTCCAGGATGGCACCTGGATCACATTGACGTAAAAGACGAGATCCTGGACAAAACCTTCCGCTTCCCTTGCGACCGCTGGCTCGCCAAAAACGAAGACGACGGGCAGATCATGAGAGAACTGGCGTGCGCCAACAACGAATACCTGGACCTTGATGAGAAGACCAGTAAGTCTGGCGTTTGTTCCTGCCGATCGTCTGTCTTTTGGGTTCGAGCCGTGAGAACTTCCTTATCGCCTCCGTGACAGAGTACGAAATCTGCGTCACGACCGGAGACACCGGTGAAACCAAAGAGAACGGCTGGATCGTTCTGGAAGGAAGGAAAGGACGCTCAAAAGAATTCCTCATGGAAAACTCCTCAAAGAAGAAGAGGTTCTTGCGGTAGGTGCTTCCCGGGAGATTTGCCCGTTGAAGCGAAACTTGTTTGTAAGAAACGCGCATCGGATTACGATAATCCGACGACGCTTCTGACCCGAATTTCTTTTTTTTTTTTTTTTTTTTAAGGGGAAACGTAGACAGATTCGAATTTTCCTCCAAGAATCTCGGCGACATTGTCGGTATCTGCCTGGGCCACACGCCCAAAGACGGGAAGAAAGTGAAGGGCGAGTTTTACTGGCACGTGGAGGAAGTTGTCGTCACGGAGAGGGAGCTGGAAAACAAGTAAGATCGAGGAACATTACATTACATTACATTACATCGCATTTGGCAGACGCTTTTATCCAAAGCGACTTACAATAGAGGACATAGGGACTGCAAATACACGATGCACAGGAAATATACTGCTCGAAAAAATAAAGGGAACACTTGAACAACACAATGTAACTCCAAGTCAATCACACTTGTGTGAAATCATAGTGTCCACTCAGGAAGCAACACAGATTCATTTTGACTTGTTTTAAGGACATTACATCAAAGTTGGATCAGCCTGGAGTTTGTTTTTACACTTTAATTTGGAGTGTGATTCCTAATCCAGACCTCCATGGGTTGATACAATTGATTTCCATTGATCATTTTTGTGTGATTTTGTCGTCAGCACATTCAACTGTGTAAAGAGCAAAGTATTTCATAAGAATATTTCATTCATTTAGATCTAGGATGTGTTTTTTAAGTGTTCCCTTTATTTTTTTGAGCAGTGTATACAGAACAGTAAGCTTGGGTTAGTGAGGGTTTTTTTTTTTTAATGGACAGAGACACACAAACGTACACACACACACACACTGCATAGCCTAACTTGCTGCCAACCTGATCTGGGGCATCAGCGCAGTAAAAAGTCCTGAAAGAGAAACGTTTTTACCTGTTTCTTGAAGGTTGAGAGAGATGATGCTAGTCTTGTTGCTTCCGGGAGTTTGTTCCACCACTGAGGTAGTAGAACTGAGAACAGTTTTGCCTGAGATCGCTTAGAGCAGCGGTTCTTAACCTGGGTTCGATCGAACCCCAGGGGTTCGGCGGAGGTCAAGACACACATTGGTGATGACATCACCGGCCGCAGGTGATCACGCTACATAGCTCGGCCTATCCGTGCCGCAGGGATTTTGGCGCGATCAGTTGTAGTAACTTGTGACTGTCGTGATGGTACGTCATGTGATTTCTTTCTTCGTATTTTAATCCCTTCATACCAATTATGTCGGGCAAAAAAAGAAAGCGGTCGGAAGAACACGTACAATACGGATTCACATGTATGACGGAACGCGATTGGAATCGATGTCCTAACCGCATGATTTGGAACGACAAGATGAGCAATTCTAGTCCGGCACCGGCAAAACTAGGGGAAGGCTTCCTTCAGCTGCGTGGAGATGGGAACTACAAGAACATAGCGCTTGCTGAATTCAAGGTGAAGGGAGCCAGATTCGATGAAAAGGCCGCTCCGCCTGTTCTTTGTACCCATCGAGGAAACGATCCTCGATCCAATAAAGAAGGGTTCGGTGAATGCGCATGTGAAACAGGTGGGGTTCAGTACCTCCAACAAGGTTAAGAACCACCGGCTTAGAGCAAGCAAAAGGTACTGCTAGTAGGTTTGAATTAGAGGAACGCAGCTCTCTGACGGGAACATAAGGTCTTATCATTTTGGTCAGATATGCTGGACCTGTTCCTGAGGTGGTTTTGAATGCAGGGCCTTGTGTTTGATCCTGGCGGCTACCGGTCGCCGGTGCAACACGCGTGTGAAATCGCACATTCGACTGGAGTTTTGATTTATCCCTTTCTGCTCCCTTCCAACGAGGTACATATTCAGCTGCAAAGCTCTCGTCCCTTTGTCCCCGAAGCGGGACGACCACTTGACCTTCGAACTCACGAAGGCCATCGAGAGCTTCATCAGCAAAGCTATAAGCCTGGTGCCGGTTAAATACGAGATCATCGTGATCACGGGCGACGAGAAGGGCGCGGGTACGGACGCCAACGTTTTCATCACCATCCACGGCTCCAACGGAGATTCGGGTCGGCGCCAACTGCGCCAGAAGTTTCGAAACCTCTTCGAGCGCCAACGGACCGACCGGTTCTTGCTGGAGATGCTGGACATGGGCGATCTGCAGAAAGTTCGGGTGGAACACGACAACTCGGGGCTCAGTCCCGGTTGGCTGCTGGACCGCGTGGAAGTCACCAACACGGCGAACGGCGTCACCACCGTTTTCCTGTGCAGGAAGTGGCTGGATACCAAGAGGGCCGACGGGCAGATCGTCAGAGTCCTCTACCCGAAATATTAAAAAAACCGGGGATTCGCAGCCTGCGAAAGCGATTTCTTCGAGTCAAAAACTATAGTTTTTAAGAGTTTTTACATCTCAGGAAATGTGAAATGAGTTCAACATTTATAGCTTTTTTTTTTTTTTTTTTTTTTTTTAAAGAATATTAAAATGATTTCATATTAAATGCGATCCCCTGTAATGAAATACTGTGGCAATATCTTATTCTATTCAGGAAACTGAATGTGCCATTCTTTATAAATTTAACATCAGGGATTATTTGCTGTTAGTCATTGTTATAAGTTTTATAGATGATTAAAGTTCTTTTGTAATTCTCAGAATACCAGTTTGTGTCAATAGTGAGTCCATACAAGTATCACGAAGACTCACTAGGCGGTTTAAAGATATATTTCATTAAACGCAGGATCGAGAAACTGCAAGCTCATGTGTTGTTGCTTTTCTTTTCTTTTTTTTTTTCATTTTATTTTTAATCTTTCCGCTTTGACTTTATGGCTCGCAACTTTGCTGTCTTGCTTCACATCTTAATTAGTTTTCCAGAAGGAAGCAGATGTGTTTTTATTGCATGACTCCACGGTACCTGCTCAGAGCCGGCAGACAGAATCACCCGGAGAGACCAGCTTTACAAATTGAAATGTTATTACATTTGAGTTTCATCCCTTCACGTCGTCTGGAAACCATTAGGGACTTCTTTTCCGTTCGAGCTGCGGGAACTGCAAACATCTCACCTCGTGTACAACGCGACTTGATTAAACTACAAAAACAGAAATGTTTATCCGGTTCGGTAAAACGGTGAAAGACAATACGTCAGGCGCAATTTTAAAAACGACAGAAATAATATATACAGCAGATGAACAGTTATTAACCGGGATGATGCTAAATATCTGTTGCATCCGTTTTTATGAAACAGCTTTTTCAGTTACATTACATTACATTACATTGCATTTGACAGACGCTTTTATCCAAAGCGACTTACAATAGAGGACAAAGGGACTGCAAATACACTTGCAAATACACGATGCACAGGAAATATACAGAACATTAAGCTTGGGTTAGTGAGTTTTTTTTTTTTTTGACAAAGACATACACAAACGTACACACACACACACACACACACACACACACACACACACACACTGCATAGCCTAACTTGGGTGCCTAACCTGATCTGGGGCATCAGGGCAGTAAAAAGTCCTGAAAGAGAAAAGTTTTTACCTGTTTCTTGAAGGTTGAGATAGATGATGTTAGTCTTGTTGCTTCTGGAAGTTTGTTCCACCACTGAGGTAGTAGAACTGAGAACAGTTTTGCCTGAGATCGCTTAGAACGAGCAAAAGGTACTGCTAGTAGTTGAATTTTGGTGACAGATTGGATATTTTTGGTTCTCAAGGATGGACTGATTTGGCAACAAACACTTTAAGATCATGGTGTATGTGATGCTTTTTTTTTTTTTTTTGGAGTCACTTCAAAATGTGACATCCGAAAGGGTAAATACAGCTTCGCGGCATCAGTTTGCTTTTTCTCGCCGTCGTCCTTCTCCTTTCGAAGTCGTCCCGAAGAGACGAGAGAGACGCGGAGCAGAGCTGGAATGTGGAGGTGAAACACTGCAATGCTGTATTTTTTCTAGATCGGCCTTCCTTTACGCTCCGGCTGAGCGTTTCCTCGGTAAATAGATATTTCTGAAAATACACATCTGCCTAAATGTGTTGGTGTGTTTACTATTTGCGGAAAATAATATCCTCCGAATGGGATTATCATAATTATCTGTCATAACAAATTAGCTTTTGCAATCTGGCGACACCGCATAGGACGCATCTTCGCCGGGATGATGTTGAAATTAAAAAAACCTTGAGAGCGAAAGGATTTGTTCATTTCATCCAATTTATTACAAAAAGAGCACATACAAAAGGATAATATACAAGCCATGAAATAAAATAAAAATAAAAATAAAAACAGAAGAGTTTGGGTTTAGCAATGCAACTTTTGAAATCATTATCATTATTATTAGTAGTAATAATAAATAAAGTACAAAATTCCACCACATGTGAATCTAACATTTATCCATAATATGCTCATCCATTTCTTCATCAACACACTCATCACCATTAATGCGCTATTGCTTTAATATTAATGATAAATAGTTCTATTTTCAGATAAAATATCCTATATTGAAAAACATTGCGCAGTCACAGCTAAACAGCAGATTTTCACACAAGGATGGCGGCAGCCCTTTCACTGGCACTTTTTGGGATAGTTTCTCTTCTGTTTTGTTTTTTCAGATTCAAGCAGCAACAAAAATGTTTTATACTTTTTTTTTTTTTTTTTTTTTTTTTTTTTTGTGTCTTCTGTTAAATTCTTTGTACACATTTTCACCATATACTATCAAGCCATTGAGACTATACTGAAACCTGAGAAAACATGCATTTTTAGAAAAGGTTGTGCTTTATAATCCTTGCTTTCCTTTTAACGCGAGAGGAAACGGAGGATAGACACCGAAAGGGGGGGGGAAAGCGGACGGTACGATCGAACGGAAGATGGTAGAGACGGGGAAGAAAAAGAGGGCGGGGAATAGCAAAGAGAAAGGAAGCAAGGAAAGATAACTGTAATGTTTGTGAAGCCCAGACGTGAAACATGCCTCTTTGTTGCCAAAATGATTTCCTCGAATTGCTTCAGTTCTACAAACCCGCAGCTATTTGGAACAGTTTGACTTGGTTTTGTGAGGATAATGGCTTTAGTCGACACCCGTCAAATCCTGTCTCAGCTCCCTCATCCGAAGATCCATCCTGTTCACTAATTGTGCAACCGACAAGGCATGGAGGCTCATATGGACTGATTGTTATCTATGGTTTTTAGTCGTACGGATATATCGAAGCGAGGCACTTGTTATGATTAAAATTATTCAGGAAAAAAAAAAAAAAAAAACAACAACGGAGAAAAGAGACACGGGATGGACACGGAGACTTAAAGCAATCGGACGCGCTTCACCCGTCGTCGTCGTCGTCGTCATTGAGACCCATAGTGCATTGTGAGAAGCGGAGTGTAAAAAAATAAAAAGCCAGTCCTCAGTGGTAATCAAATGATCTAAACTACATTTTGTTGCCAGTGAGAGGGTTCCCATATTTAAATAGTGAGTGCAAAAAGAAGAAGAGAGGAAAAGAATCACAAACTAAAAAAAAAAAAAATCACTTCATTGCAGCTCGTCCACTACGTCACAGCATGGGCGGGAAAGGGAAGGGGGTCGGAGAAATTGCATTGAATGGAATGTGACCAAGATCCACAGCACCACATGGGAGAGATGGAGAGACCGAGTACAAAAGAGAGCAGAGAGAAAGAGAGAGAGAGAGAGAGAAAGAAAGAGAAATGGGCTCAGTAGCTCAGCCTTGGACAGTAAACATCGCACAGCCAGCGTGTGGACATTTAACGGAACAAAACAACTTTTGGGGGGAGTTCGCTTCTTTGCCGCGATCCCGGAGACGGCGGACGATACGGTCGCTTTAGCGCTGTTAGCGGTAGCGTGTGAAATCGGGAGCGTGACCCCGTCAAATGTGAACAAATCGGAATTCGGAAAGTTCCCGAATCCTCTCTGTAAACGAGGCGGTGGCCGAACCGTGTTGTGAAATAATTACGATGAAGAGAATGTTTTGTTTTTTTTCCCCCGAGCATATTCTATCATTTCCGCCGGGAAAAACGGGTGATTCGGCAATAAAGCCGACGCTTTTTTTGGGATCAAATTGTCACAGGCTCCATTTCGGGGAAACCAATATTGAAAAAAAAAACACCGCAGAGTTGATTTTGGCTTTGTCTTATTACTACCCAAGCGTGATTTGAGTCATTACCGAATCGCCGGCACGTTTATTTGCCGACCTGCGACGTGGCGACGCTCGCGCGGACGAGAAGCGCCGACCGTCACCGTCCCTCGCGAGAATCACGGCAAACGGGCCGATTCCCCCGAAAAAGCCGCTTTGTTCCTTTAACAGCGGGGCTTTTTTTTTTTTTTTTTTTGTTCCTTTTAAATAAGTGTTCCAAAAAGTACAACTGCATGCAAAGCATTCCCATCTAAAACAATGCAAAAATGAGGTAATCGTTTTTCATAGCATTTTCGTGTTACTTCTGAATAAATAAATTATGATTCAGTCACACCCTCTCAAAAAAGACAATCTATAAAATCAAATACATACCCACGATATCTACAGTTAGTAATAAATTATGATTGTTAAATACTTAAGGCATCTCAACTGACAACACCCTGTGTAAACTATGAAAACTTCATCACAGATGACTACAGGAGGAGGCAGTGTCAACACTGGCAGTGCACAAGACAGGGAGAAGTCATTTTGATCGACCGATCCTCGGCCCGCCGGGCCGAAAAGAGCCCGCGGGCCGAGTCCTATCGTTTATTATCACAGTGCATAGGACACGGTGGGTCCTAAAGGCATCCATTAACACGCGGCCCCGCGAAACTGAAAAGAGAGAAACCGGTGAGAGCGAGTAGCGAGCGAGGGAGTCGACTTGTTTTAACAGCCCGAACGTTCCCCTGCTGTTGTGTCATCTCGTGTCTGTGTGCACTGTGAGAGAGAGGCTGCCTCCGTCGCACCACATTCTACATGTTCTAGCAATACAGCATAGCAACCAGCATAGCAACCACAAGGGGAGGTCTGTCACACAAATACACAAGATCAATATGCAAGCTCCTCTCTCCGCCGAAACACTGCGTGAATCTATACCTAAATATAAACCGAATGCGATATCAAGGAGAAAACTTTTGTTGCTATCACTATTGTCACATGTGCTTGTTCTTTAGGCAATAAGGTAAACATCGAGAAGAGGATCCCATCGTTGCCACCAAAAGGGACAGGATGATCACACGCTACACGTCAGGGGGGAGCAGCCGCCGACACCGCGCTCTATTTTTTTTCCTTAGTGTGGAGGAGATGGTCGCGGCTCGGTCATGCACGGCCGTCTCTGTACCGTCGGGGGAAAAAAATCGAAGAAACGCTACCGAAGCCGACAGCCCGAGTCAAACGGTGAAACATGCAGTTTTAGAACACGCTGTTCTACCGCTGGCCATGTGCCAGAGAGGGAAAAATAAATAAAATACAGGTACAAGAGCAGCTTCCTCTGCAGTGCATGATACTTTCCATTTTCATTCCTTTTTTTTTTTTTTTTTTTTTTTTTTGGCTTTGTGTTGTATAAGTCTTCCAGTTGTCTCTATCCCTTGACTTTTTATTCGACACATTTTGTGAGTCTATACGGCACACGCGCACGCACGCACACACACACACACACGCACGCGCGCAGGCACGCACGCACGTGCACAAACAATCTCAGGTCAAGCGACACCGTGACGAAGATGCATTTTGGCAAAACACTTTCTACCTATTTTTTCGAATTCGACAATGACTCCCGTCGCTAGGCTCGGTTTCTGCACCTACTCACATGACGCCGGCCCGGGGAAAATGTACAACGATATTGCATGATAGAATTAAAACACTCAGCTGGCGCTCGCTCCCGCGTCGGTCGGAGCGGACCAGATTTCACTTGTTGGTTATGCTACTCTACTATAACCATAAATGATCTTCAGGTAAACATGGCATCAGAGCATTTAGTTTCTGTTAAGCTTCCTTGTATGGCAGAAGGAAATATATTATATACTTATAGATAGAGAAGGAGAGAAAAGAGAGAAAGTAGCCAGCTCAGTGTGGGGTTATGTGTGTTCCACTCTCAGGACATTAAGTCATGGCTTTAAGGACATGCTACACAGCCTGAGGCTACCTACAGTACGACACCACGACAGTAACAACACCCCACTTATAACCAGCAAGCTACAATTAAACCCTGTTTACATGAGTACGTGTGTAAGTGTGTGTGTGTGTGTGTGTGTGTGTGTAAGTTTGCGTGTCTTTTACTTCCAGAGGGATGTGCTTTTATATAAAGAGAGACCTCCGCGGCCTCTCGTGCAGTTCTGGCTTGGCTCAGTGAAGCGAGAGTCACAAAGGTGATGATGTCACGTGACGTCTGGAGACATTTGGCGAAGCACCCGACGAGGGGGTGGCGAGGGGGGGGGGGGGGAGGCCGGCGAGCCGGGATGGAAGAAAGCAGAAACCTCACGTGGGTGATCCATACGGACGGGGGGGGGGGGGGGGGGAGGGTTTTGAAATCTCATCAGCTGTCAGGGTTCAGCTGTGTTTCGATGTCAACTCGACAGATTGGACACTTCCTGCTGGTGGCCAGCCATTGGTCCACGCAGCCCTGGTGGAAGAGGTGCATGCAGGGTAATCTCCTGCAGGAGTGAAATCCAGAGGGACACGAGGTTAAAGTTGATCCGCACTGACGAGTTACACAGAGAGCTCATGGCGATGTGCATGCAAAAAAAAAAAAAAAAAAAAAAAAAAATCACCGACGCCGACAGGGAGTCCGATTTGTCCGCTCGGGCCCGCCGAGAAGACCTTTTTCGAGTCATCAATCCTACAAGCCCCTCAGACAGCTGAGACTCCAAATGTCATATAAAGCGAGGCTTTCGATAGGTCCCAGAGCCCGGACCTTTACGCCGACAAACTCCCTCCCCGGCTTATATTCGAACGTATGCTTTTGTAAGCAGTTTCTTCAGACATTCTCAAAATAACCGGCTGATTCAGGCAAAGAGCGAGAGTGTATGAGCTTTTAGCGACAAAAAAGTGTGTAAGTCTAAGGAGAAATCGGTGAAGTGGCGGCTGTTGCGATAAAAATTACAAGAGAACAACCGAAGAATGGTCAGCTCAGAATTTCTTTTTTTTTTTTTTTCGTTCACTCTCTGTTTCGTATTTTCATTTTTTTCTCAAATTTTGTTCGACAATTTGAACCATTGTTCGAAAACACCAGAAACACACAAAAAAATAAGCAATGAATTACAACCACTGAAATTTTTTTCCATAAAAAATTAGAATTTTTAGAAAATTAGAATTTTTTTCGAAAAAAAATTCTCAATTTACTCTTTTATTTGTCTTAATTACATAAACATAAAAAAGCTAGAGACATTCTCAAAATAACCGGCTGATTCAGGCAAAGAGCGAGAGTCTATGAGCTTTTAGCGACAAAAAAGTGTGTAGGTCTAAGGAGAAATCGGTGAAGTGGCGGCTGTTGCGATAAAAATTACAAGAGCACATACCTAGAATGGTCAGCTAAGAAAAAAAAAAAAATCTTCAATATTTTTTTTCCTTCACTCTCTGTTTCGTACTTCAATTTTTTCTCAAATTTTGTTAGACAATTTGAATCATTGTTCGAAAACACCAGAAACACACAAAAAATTAAGCAATGAATTACAACCATTGGAATTTTTTTCTAAAAAAAAATTTCTCAATTTACTCATTTATTTGTCTTAATTAAATAAACATAAAAAAGCTAGAGACGTTCTCAAAATAACCGCGAAATCAGGCAAAGAGCGAGAGTGTTTGAGCTTTTAGTGACAAAAAAGTGTGTAACTCTCAGGAGAAATTGGTGAAGTGGCGGCTGTTGTGATATTGGAAAGATTTTGGAAATCGGTGCATTTTTGTCAGAAAATTAAAAGCGCACATACCAAGAATGGCCAGCTCAGAAAAAAAAAATCTTCAATATTTTTTTTCCTTTACTCTCTGTTTCTTATTTTCAATTTTTTTTTCAAATGTTTTGTCAAATTTTGTTCGACTATTTGAATAATTGTTTGAAAACACCAAAAACACACAAAAAATTAAGCAATGAATTACAAGCACTAGAATTTTTTTTCTAAAAAAAAATAGAATTTTTCGAAAATTTGAATTTTTTTCTCAATTTACTCATTTATTTGTCTTAATTAAATAAACATTGAAAAGCTAGAGACATTCTCAAAATAACCGGCTGATTCAGGCAAAGAGTGAGAGTGTAGGAGCTTTTAGCGACAAAAAAATGTGTAACTCTGTGGCGGCTGTTGCGATATTGGAAAGATTTTGGAAATTGGTGCATTTTTGTCGAAAAATTACAAGCGCACATACCAAGAGTGGTCAGCTCAGAAAAAAAATTAATAATAAAAAAAAAATATATATATATATATATATATACACATATAAATATATATATATTTTTTTTTTTATCATTTACTCTCTGTTTTGTATTTCCATTTTTTTTCAAATTTTGTTTAACCATTTGAATCATTGCTCGAAAACACCAGAAACACACAAAAAAATTAAGCAATGAATTTCAAGCCCTAGAATTTCTTCTAAAAAAAAAAAAAAAAACTCAATTTACTTGTTTTTTAATTAGATAAACATAAAAAAGCCAGGGAATCAACAGTTTGGACAAGTAAGGGCGGCCCCTCGGACTTCAGAAGGGCCCCGGGGCATCTTTTCTACTCAGCCAGTGGGCAAATCTGTATTTGTGATGTTTAGTGACAATGTTAGATTCTGGGATCAGGGAGCGAAAAGAGTTTCTCTGACCTGACGTCCTCTCCATCCTCCAGCATTGATAAACAGATGGTGCATTTCTCATCCACATCTGTTTCCTCCTCCTCCCCGATCTTCAGCTGCAGGGGCTTCCTCTATTAACAGATTAAATTGCACAGAGACAAAGAATTAGGTTAAACACTCATTAAAGCTTAAACCGAATCCACAGATTCTGTCTCTGTGTGTCTTGACTATCCATTTTTTTTTTTTTTTCTCCCTTTACCTTTTTGTATTTGTGTGGGAAGGTGAATCTCTCGATGGTTGTCTGAACGGCACCTCTGCTGACACTTCCGAGCCGATCCTCCAGCTGCAACAACTCCTGCGGAGAAAACAGGGGACGCAGGGTTGAGTCGAAGCAAACAGAACACTAATAATAGAGCGGCTACTTAAAGGCTCAGAGGGTCGGCGTCTTTGTTTGTTTCCAGGGTTGAAAGAAGCCCTGAATCTCTTGTTTGAAACCAACATTGTCTTAGAAGTCTAAAAAGAATACACGACTCGAGCGGTAACGGAGTAACCGCTGCTGCAGAGAGGGCGACAAAAATGTTGGGAAAAGTAGAACATATCAAATATTCAAGGTTAAATTCTTCCGTGCACCTAAAATTCAGATGAGGCGGTGCAGCAGCAGCAGCAGCAGCGGCAGCAGCGGCGGCGGCGGCGGCATAAAGTTGAGCGGTGTTTTTCTGTTTGCTTGCTCGCAGGATGAAAGCGTGGAAAGTTTCAACGATACGGAATGCATTTAAAATCGACTTACCTCGTAACTCTCCCTCACAGCTGTGGCGTGTCTCGAAGGATTCAGACTCTGCAGTGCCAACAGGTGCAGCTGTGGGTACGGGTAGTTTCTGATTTCATGCACTACCTGGCGAAAGATCCCAAAAAGATAAAGCCCCTTTGTCAAATGACAGCAATTTCTGCCCCGTATATAAAGGTAAGTCTTTGCCATGGTTTTTCAGGAATCAGTGGGAGCACAAGGACATTTTCTCCGCAGATAACAAGAGACCGTGAAATTATTACAAACAATCGGACAAATCTTTTCCTTTCGTTTTTTTCCCTTCAGGGGTCGCCACAGCAACGCGTCGTCTTTCGCCCCGTCCATAAATCTTCTTTGGTCTTCCTCTAGACCTCCAATTCCAGCATCTGTCTACCGATATAGTCACTCTCCCTTCTCTGTTCATGACCCAACCGTCTCAGTCTGGCTTCTATGACCTTCTCTCCAAAACATCTAACATGTGCTGTCCCTCTGATGGACTCATTCCTGATCCTGTCCATCCTGGTCCCTCCCAAAGAGAACCTCAACAGCTCTGCTTCCTGTTTTTTCTTCAATGTCTCTAGGCAATGTCTCACCACTGTCTTTCTCTCGTTCACACTCATGTACTCTGTCTTGCTGTGACTAACCTTCATTCCTCTACTTTCCAGAGCATACCTCCACCTCTCTTCCTCCACCTGTTCCCCACTCTCACCATAGATCATAATGTCATCTGCAAACATCCTGGTCCATGGAGGTTCTTGTCTAACCTCATCTATCCGCCTGTCCGTCACCACTGCAAACAAAGGGGCTCAGAGCTGATCCCTGATGAAGTTCCACCTCCGCCTTGATCTTCTCTGTTACACCTACAGCACCCCTCGCGTCTCACAGCGAGCATACATGTCCTGCACCTGTCTGACAAAATTCTCTGAGAATCAGATAAATCAGAGATTATCAAAAAGCGTTGTTGCAAAGATATATCTTGAATTTGAATTGACCTAGTTTCGGTTCTCTTGGCATTTATTTCGGCGGTTTGCCAGCTTTGGCCGTGTTCATTTCATCCCGGGGGGAACCGTCGTGGCTCTGCGCCACCAATCCTTTGGGGTCGTCAAAGGGTTGGTTTCTGCTGCAGTAAGTCAAATAAAAATTCTCTACCCGAGACGGTGAGTGTGTCTTTGTTTTAGATTAACACTATTTTGAAACCGGTTACTTACTAACACCCAGCAAAGTGATCGGATAAATACCGTTACCATCTTTATTTTGTCCTGCCGTGTGCGATGGATTATTTTGGCTCTTCTTTGCTATATCCTTGCAAAAAAAGGTTTCTGTCCAGTCTAAACTTGTTACAATAACGAGTGCTTTCGCTTGATAGGACTGTCGTACGATCGGCCTCATGATTTAAGGCAAGGGGCGGTGATATATGTGCAGGTGTACTGCAAACTTGCATTAATAATTTATATTTTGAATAATAAGTCAAGAATTTTCCACATTTCAGTCACAGAAAAATTGACTGAGGTTGAAAATCTATATCCAACCCTCCCCAGACGGCCGTTTCAGGACCATAATTCTAAGGCCAGTGCTCTGAAAAATGATTTTAGCTTCTGCGCATTGTAACTTCTCGGAACACCTTTCAGGATCCGTTTTTTTTTTTCCAGCACAGTCAATTAGGAAAATTTGGTGGACTGTGTCTGCAGCAAACCGCGGGAAAAAAAAAAAAGCCAAACCACGCGAGAAAATTAAGTCGGGAAAATATCAGAAATAGAAAAACGATCACATTATTTCACCGAGTGATTGTAGGTTAGAAAACACGTATTTCGGATGTGTTTTTGACGGTCGACGTACCACTTGTGCGGAGGAAGTGTTCCTGGGGAAGTGGTGCATTCGGGGGGACGCCAGGTAATGCTGATAGTGCTGCGGGAGCTGTTGAAGGTGATACTGGGGGTGAGGGAGGCCGGCGTCTACGCTGAGATCCCTGCGGGCAGACAGGCAGCCGACCGAATCAATACCTTCACGCGTTCCAGGCGATTTGACAGACAAACAGATGGGCGCAGATACGGAAAGGACGGATCGTTTCTCGACTCCGCCGCGCTCCCGTTAATCTCCCTAAGAGACTCACCAGTCGGTGCCTTCGGCCAGGTACCGAGGCTGCTGTGTCATTGGCTGGGGAACATGGAGGGGAGGGGAGTACTCGTAGCCCGAGTGCAGTCGATGCGGGGTCAGGGGGATTCGCTCCTGGGTTCGTCTGCGTGCGGCGATAAATTAAACGTGAGATCGAAATGTTTGACCCGCTTATCGGGGCATCGCGACGCGTCATCATCACGGCGGTACCTGGAGTGCGGGAGGATCCGGCGGTGCTGCGCTTCCAGAAGCTGCTGCTGAATGAGGTATTGCTGGTGTAAGGCCTGAGGTAGGAATGGAGGCCCCGGCACGTCCTGGAACTGAGGGGCCGCGGGCAGGGCAGTGAGGGGCGGATGATGTCCAGGGGGAAGGTGGGTGGCCAGCCCAGTCTGGGGGGTCTGGCCGCCGTGCCCTAAATTGAACTCGGCCGAGATGGGCGCCTGGGGAGCGCCCAGATGAAAGTGTCGGCAGGAGGTAGCATGGCTGTGCTGATGCCTGGTGAAATGCGCTCCTGCGGTAGATAAAGGCAGGTGATCAGAAATAGAGACGCTGTCATTTATAAAGGGAATCACAGAGAAAATAGTCAAATGTAAAACGATACGGGGCCTTTTGGAAATAAACATATTCATATTTGCATACATCTGGAACAGGGGTGGCGCAAACTTTTTGGCTCAGGGACCGCATTGACTTTTAAAATTTGACAGACGGGCCGGGTCACCGCAAGATACCATACATATGTATATATAGAGAAAAATTGTTTACAGTACATGTCAGACTCGTCTGACATTTGCTTTGAAAATAAAACCAGATTGGTTTTGAAGGCTCTGATGTTTGTTTGCATTTCATGCACAAACCGGTTTTCCCTTGTAGCTTCACGTCCAGCTCATTCATGTGTGTCAGTATGTTCACAGTAAAGGCTAAATCTCAGGAAAAGTAGCTCCAAAAATGAAATAATCTCCTGTTTGAGCTCCCGAATTCATCGATCCAATCATTCACATCAAGTTTGAATTCTGTACCAATCTTTGGCGGTCCGGATTGAAAAGCCCAGTGGGCCGGTTGTGGCCCGCGGGCCGTAGTTTGCCCACCCCTGATTTGGAAACTTAAAAACTAGATAATCAATGTCTGCTTCTTCTCGTTTTTTTTTTTTAGATTTAACAGAGCACAAATACAATAAATCGTTTAGAAATATAAATCAAATTGACGGCAGGTGAAAGTGTGAAACCTGGCAGAGGGCGGATGAAGGGTTCGGCCGTCGAGCCGCGTCTAAACCTACTGGCCCGAGATTCAACAGCCGTCAGGGCGGGTGGATCGTCACCAACGGAAACGGGGGGGGGGGAGGGGATTTTTTACCGAGCGCCGAGCCCGACAACTGTAAATATATCGGGATTATGTTCTAAATCGTGTCGGGAGAGAAACAAAAGCGTCGATTTCTCATCAAAATTCTCTACAAGTCTCCCTTTTGTCTGTCAATTGCTAGAAAGATGCGCAGGACCCGAGGTGGGCTCAAGTGATAATCCACCTCCATTTCTCATTTCTTGCCCCCCCTTCCCTTCTTCCATCCCATCTCACAGAAGGGGAGGAGAGACGAGCCTGTGTGGCTGAACCACTGAATCGCTTTGGTCTTGAGCTGCAAAAAACAATCAATACAAATGACTCTGTGCTTAGTGAAAGGAGGGCTGGAGGGAGGGTCACCGAGGTGAACGCTTGCTATTTCTCATTAAAGCTTCCTGGACCCATAAGCAGAGAGTAGATGCTGGAAGGGCAGTGTGCTAAAATGACCGGGTATAATGTTTTTTCTTTGAGTTTTTTTGTTTTTTTTTTTCCCCCCTCAAATCCCTTAAAACCATTACCGTTGATGTGAACGGAAAAAGAAATGAACATTGTGTCTGATACGGGGAGAAGGGATGCTACGGATTTGGTTATTTCATGCTCACGTTCTAATATGTTGGTCGTATAAAAAGGGTTAAATGTAAATGAAATACTCCCAATTATCCCTTCTATTATCGATCCTTTTTGATAATATATCGGCTTGCTTGCAGCCCGGGGATATCAAACGCCGGTGAACCCTGAAAGCCACGAGAAAACAACATTTGGCCGAGGAAGTAGAGCAGAAATGGCAGATTGGCAGTTTTTGGCTTGCTGGAGGCCGCACATCACTTTTGTCTGAAGCCTTTGACCCGGTAAGACCGGAGTCCGCGTGAAGCTCGGAGCAAATATCAAATCATTTGTCTCGGGGGCTCTTCCACAGCGCTAACTTCTGACATTAATATTTGACATACTGCAGTGGTAAAAGCAGCAACAGACCTGATGTCATTATTGTTTTATTCCTGCTCCGGCTCTGAGTTACAGCGGTGGAATTTGCGATTGGTGCAGAGCGGACCCCGACCAATCGGCTCATACACTCCAGTCAACCTCTCCTCACCCCAGAGTTGCCGCACAGCCGGCCCCTCCCCGCACAGCGGGGCTGCAGAACGCCCTCCCCGCGTGAGTGACGGTGGAAAAGCGCCGCCCACCTGCGACTGCAGCAGTCTGACATGGAAGCTGTCATCCCCTGCTCCCGTCACTGCAGCTTTACAATCACACCTCCTCTCTAGACATAATCCTGTCTTCAGCCCGGGTCTAGAGCGCTGACACCACGTGACCGTCCGAAACGCCGCGTGGACGCAAACCCACGCCGAACGCTTGGGACAAGCGTCGTTCATTTTAGCAGGTGTTTGGGATTAAGCCGAAGTCTCGATTCGTTTTTTGGTCATTCATCGCTATGATATTCCAGTGGTGTTCTTGAATAAAATCCCCCGAGGATAAAGCTCAGTATTTGTCATCCTCGGCCAGATTTGAAAATCAATCTCATAACCGCAAAGATAATTCAGTAAGACTTGTAATCATTTTGGTACAAACCGTAGACAATTCAGATCAACTGCATTGTTGTAAGGGAGCTGTGTGTGTGTGTGTGTGTGTGTGTGTGCGGGTATGAAAAGCTTACTGCTTTGTAGCCTGAGCCCGGGCTAAAAACGTACACTCTTTACATGTGCTGTCTTGTGCCCACGTGAGAAGAATCTATATGGCTTCGCTGCAGAACCTGGACATAGCAGTCCTGCAGATACGGAGCCGGGATCACTTTTCTAAAAGTTGCGCCACTAATCAAAATGCGCAGTTTAGCAACAACAGTCTTCTCCGTGTAGGAAAGGAAAATAAGATTCGGATTCCGATTGTGAAAATCAACAATATCAAACAAAGGACGGGTGTTTGGTCCTACAAACGCGGAATTAGGAGTATTTCATTGAAATGACTGACTGGGTCTTCAGAAGCCCACTTACACTGGTAGGATGATCGCGGTAAGCAGAAGATTAACATGATCCATCTTAAAGCCAAGCCCACCTGAGGTGAACCGTCGTCTAAAGTTGTTACAGGATTAAAGCATTGAAATCTCTGGTCACAAGGAAATAATTGTATCTCGGCAAAATATTGTTCGATTTTGACCCACAACTAACCCTAAGCTCGGTCCGGGTGAGGCGGGTTTGCGATCACTTGATTCACGTTCGGTTGATTTCCACACGTTCGAGTTTTCTGGACGCGACTGTATTACTTTAACCAATTTAAAGTTTTACCAGTGAGAAGCTGTTTCAGTCAGAAATTGTTAAACAGTCAACAAACTGTGTCAGGAATACATCAGACTCTAACCTTGCTTTAAACATCATACAGTACTCACCATTACATACATGCTGTTGTTGCTCTCAAATACGCGCTTATTAACAAAAAAATTACGGACGGACACTTTGCAGCCTCCCAACAAGATTCGGTGTGTTGTTTTTTTTTTTCCCCTCCAGTTGCACTGGGACTATCAGATGGAGAACACACCTCTAACACCTCCAGTCCCGTCAGCTTAATTGAACCCACGGACATCTGTGATTGTTTTAAGCTCATCTCATTTTTTTTTTTTTTTTTTTTTCGTTTTAGCGATGTAATTTCGATTTGCTAATCCCTGAAAATTCATTGCGTAGAGGTCATGCCTGAGGGCGGCCACTATGTTTTGCAGCTGGCCTGACAATCTGCATACAAATGGCTCTGGACAGAACATGCCTGCATCTCTCAGTGACCTTAATACTGCATATAAGTCAAATAAGGACAGGGTGCTGAGCGCGAGACAAAATACGATGTTCGTACAGGCTGTAGCACTGTAGATGTACTGTATATATTATAGCTGGTGGATTATTTCACATTCTGCTGGTGTAGCTTGTGGAAAAAGCAGTGGAGCACAGAGAGCGGATCCCTACATGACAAGCCTCCACATAAGTAGTCATTAATATGCTACTTCTCTCTGCTCCGGCAAATATGGTCATTCCTGTTTCTGAAATAAAACTCATTATGCTAATTCTAAAATTCAACGAGATTTTTTTTTTTGTCACCATGGATACGTCCACTTTTATGGGTTAAAATCGCCAAAATGAAACAAAGGAGATACCCAAAATTGAGGTTAAATGGTGATTTCGTAATTGAATATTAGAAACAAATGATACTAGAGCGTCAAGGGATAGGTTTTTCTCTAAATTCTTAATCCTTGGATGGTCTAAGGCAGCAAATCCTCTTTGTGCATTGCCACCCATCACAATTACATTTATTTACCGTACTAATTTCACCTGCCAAAAGTTTTACTGACTTTAAATCAGCGATCAGTTACTTTATCAGTGCCTCGATGTCATTTGGCAAAGCGGGTTAATTCACGCTGTCGCTATATCGCTTTTCTCATCGCACTGCTGTAATGTTGATTTCAGAGGATTACTTTTAAATTTTGATCAAAGTCTGCTTTGTTTATGTATCGTCAAATGGTAGACAGAAGCGAAAAATACAAGCATTTTGCAATGGTTCATTGCCACACAAGTGCAAATAGCGATATTTCTAAGAAAACATCGGTCACTTGGAGTCCCCTTCAAGAGGGCTGTCCAAACAATAGAAGACCAAAAGAGGAATTGCGCATTTTGCAATGCAATCTTTCAAATTATTTGTCATATTAGTTGAAATTTATACCCCAAAAATAGAAATTTTCTGGTACATTTACTGACATGCTGTGTGTGTGTGAACTGTCTTACATCAACAATTTAAGATGGATACTATAATGATTGCAGTCTAAGTGACAGTGCAGTTTAGAAGTAATTTCTCTATACATGTGGAATTTTGCACATTTTCTGGGCCCAAGTGTGGAACTGAACCTTAATATAAATTCCTTATAATTCAAATTTTCATACTTCTTATTGCAATACGATTCTCGTAGTTGCTTGAATTTGAACTTGAACTTTTTTTATTGTTCACCAATCAACTTTCGGATGGATTAACAAACTCTGCAAAATGATGAAAAAGACGTTAATAAAAGCCCCAATAATATTACATTCACTGTCACAAAAACTTAAAGAAGCCTTGGAATGTTTCATAAAGTTTGGCTTAATCTGATTAATGAAAATAGCTGTCGATTGACTTGAGTAACCGAGATACCAATGACTTGTTTCAGACAAACAGGCACTTCATATGATGCATTTTTAAAGTTCACGTCTGTTGTGTCTAATCTTTATCCACTAGCAGACACACACTTTGTCTTTTTTTTTATAGTGGCACCTACAACTTTCATAAAACTATAATAAACCAACTCTGTATATTGTTCTTGTTGAAAGAGCCCTTCAGGGAAAATAAAGCGAATTGAATATCATCAATGATTTTCACGAGAGTGGTATTGTTTTTACGTAGTCTTGTATTATCCTTGTTTTATGAATAAAAGGTTTGTACATTTTTGCCGAATGCAAGAGCTTCGATAACCTTGTGTTAATTTTTCTGTGTGTATGCAAGGAAAAGCATCTCTACATTATGGAAAAAAAAAGTCAAAAACAAGACATAAAACACAAGTAATTGAATGAACCAGCATTTGCATATCGCAGTAGAGGAGTACTTTAACCATTGATATGACCCCATTGTTTCCCATTGTTAACACCAATGAGTTGATGTGAGGGAGGCTGTTGTGTGTGTGTGTATATGGATAAGGCGGCAATGGCAGCATGTATTACTGAATACCAATGTCAGTGAATTTCATTCTAAACATGCTTTTTCCTTTTGTTGGAAAGGAGAGAATATTTGGTTGCCCCTACTCCAAAGTAAGCAGAGCAGCAACTTGAATAAACTGTCAAAGACAGCTGAGAAATGAGAGCACATACAGAGTGAGGGGGGGAATGTCTCAGTGACAGCACAGTGTGAAGGGAAGAAGGGGGGTAACACATGGAAATCAGCAAAAAGCACACTGAAGGTTAGGAAGAGAACTACAGTCTTTATTGGAAAATATTAGTATGTGTGGCACTGTGTGATAATAGTAATAATAAGAGTAATTTATATAGAACCATAATAATACCATGCAAATAAAGACCAAAGGCAAGGCCCGACCATGCTCTCTGTAGGGTTAACAGAACAGAAGCAGCATCCAATGAGTAGATGTGTATGCTTACAGCACATTTCAGTACAGCAGGGACATCTCTACACAAAGATTACATTGGAATCTGCTGTTCAATGTGGAAAAACAAAAAGTATAAAAATGACCATGCATTAGGATCTAATACAAGAACATAAGGTAGAAATAAATCACAACCAAAGAATAAAAAGACATTTTGATTCTAAAAAGGAGTTCTACAGCAGTGCAGGATATACACATCCCTGTAAAATGGATAGCATTCTGAAGGTGTTGCAGGAAAAAACTTGGCTGTGCATGATAGTGGATAAAATAAGGGGGGTTTTCACATGGCAAGATGAGTTAGACCTGCCAGTTTATGGTTGCAAATTAATTTCAGGAACAAAGGCTTTCACACATGGATAGGATTATGACCAGCCATTTATAGACACCACTAGAACAGGTGCAGTGGACCATCAACAACCCCCACCGAAGAAAAAAGGAAACAGGAAAAAAAAAAAAAAAAAAATCACTTAAATGATTTTAGTGTTGGCCAACTGGTGAGTGTTAGGAAAACAGGATTATTGGTCAAACGGATTAGAGAACATGATCACTCGTTTGCTTTATAGCTAGATGACAAAGGCCGGTATTGTGGACCTTTGCAAAAATAGGGGATGGAGACGGCGTTTCGGGGTTCGATCAAGCACGGCTATAATCGAATCGGGAAGGATCAAAATGTATCCACTTCACAGAAATTTACAGCAGAATGTAGTCTATCCACACTGAATGGGAGAATCACAATGACAGTCTGTAGTCAAGTCTAACGCTACAATGGGTTATTCACTAAAGAGCAACATGACAGTTTAAATAAAGACAAACTGTTTTTTTCTACAGAAGGTGTTATTCTTTAGTCTGTTACACAGAAGGATACGGTATGAGTGGGAACTCTGTTTAAATGCCAATGTCGTCTTCAGATGGAAAGAGGAAATGAGGAAGAAGGGGTTCACAATACAGCTAGATGCAGAGAACAGGCAGAGGCTACGGCAGACAGCAGCAGATGATCGTTAGCTACACAATGGAGGGGGACAAAGGTCTGAGAAATGCGGAATGTAGAGCCAGCCTCGATACTATGGAACAGGAAAAAAGAACACAAATAAAAGCACAATGAAATCATTGGTGCCACCGCATGTTTAACAATGCACGTCAGTCTAATACTGCTGTTATTATTATTATTATTATTATTATTATTTATTATTACATAATCATCACAGATCGCCGACTGCAATGCATGGTGATGTTGTGTTTGTAAAGCCGAATTGAAATTGTTTTTTTTCCCTTCTGTTCGGGCTGCCTCTGCTGGATCACCTGCAGTGGTGGATCATGCAGGTTTCACAAAAAAAATAAATTAAAAAAAAAAAAAAGAATAAAATTTGCTGACATTTGGGAGGTGAACTTTTACTTGGACCCTGAGGTGCCAGCTGTCGTATCGCTTAGAAATTGAACTCGGAAAAAAAAAAAAAACGAGTTGTCGATTTCAACTTCACTGTCAATCACGGCTAAATGAGAAAGTCTCCATGCACACAAAGGGGCATGTTATGTTGCTCCCTTCGGACTGAGCCGCTTGTGTTCTCGCCACACGTCCAGCTTTGGATGTTAGTGAAGCCGAGCGGCACATTTCGGCCGGATTAGGCTGCTAGCTAGCGGACACGGAGCGGGGTAGCTGGCGAACGCACGTAAACACGGCGAGAAAACGACGAACAGCTGAGGATTTAAAAAAAAAAAAAAAAAAAAAAGGAGGAGGAGGAGGAAGGCTGCCGTTTGACAGCTGCGGTCATTCGATGCGGCCAACAGCTACTTGAACAGCATACCATGAATTTTAAAAAGCATTTAAAAGATTATATTAAAGTCCGCTTGCGCGTTCGGCTAATGAAAATGGCAGGGAGGAAAAAAAAAAAAAGCGACGCTTGTTAGCAAGACAGCTAATGGTACCTAAGCTAGTCTCCTCGGTGGACTGCTAGCAGGTGTCAGCTCTATTTACATCACCTAAAAGAGCGAACCCCGAGACGTGTTTCGGGGCTATAATTAGAGGAAAAAAATAAAATGAAAAAAACAGTCATACCTCTATTTCTAACTGAGCCGAAGACGGGGAGAACCAGATATCCGACGTGTACTAACACCATCCTGGGTCCTCCTTTGTTTTGTGTGCAGCCAGCGAGACAGATGGTCCATGGAAATGATCCCTTCCAGTCCCTGCACATTCAAACGGGCAGACTGCGTTGTCCGTACACTCACGGCGGAGCAGCCAATCAGCGGAGCCCGCAGTGATCAGGACTACGGCTTGGCCAGCCGGTTTCACCAATGGTGTCAGCGCAGGGGCGGGGCTAAGAGAGGTCCCGCCCCCTTCGTCTCAGTCCGCGCGGTCCGCGTACGTTGCTCGGTAGCTATGGCGCTCACGGTGTTTACGTTGCACAGGAATTGTAATTAAGAAACAAACCGGAAATGTCATTATTTAGATAAAATACCTTCACTTTGGATTGAAATTTACCCTAAAATTGACTGGTGCATGACTTCCCTCTCTTTCAATGAAATGTCGGGCCGTCCAGAAATGTCCAGACATTTTGGTCAGTAATTTACTGCAAAGTTTTAACATTCATGTTATACGTCTATGGTTTGGATTTTAAAACTGCAAAAATAATTTTGTCTGTTGTGATGTCTGTTTTATTTCTGTTTTTTTTTTTTTCAGTTGTGACCTCTACTATGACAAATGTGAGAGGGAATATTCATTTACCCAGATGGATGTACAGAAACATCAGTGGTTTATTTTCCCAAGAAAAACACTTTTTTTCTGAAGATCTAATGTGATTTATATGTCAAGATAACTCATTCTTCTCACTGAGTTTGAAACGTATAAGATGCATCATTAACAAAACAGGAAGGAAGGAGGGAATGAATTGCCTTCGTCCTCAACCTTCGTGAAATCAACTTGTTTACATGAGTGACTGTATCTTGCAGTTTCAAACCGATTTGACATACAAGTCAAAATATTCACTCTCATGTCACAGACAGACTTTTAAGTTTATGTCATGAAACAAGCAGCTGTAATACACGGGGATGCATTTATTTATTTTTTTCCACAATCCTTTCAGAAGGGCTTATTTAATCATCATAACTTGACCTATTTGGTCCGGTGAAATTTATGATGTCTGGAAGAGCCTCAAGAATGAATCATTGTGTCCCAATTCAAGGTAGCTGAGGGCTAAATGGAATGTCAGCCAACTTGGCTGTTGGAGATCTATCAGCCTCACTCCGTTGACTCTCATAATGTTGAAGACTATCAAAGCGGTCCTCGGTTGCGGTATTTAATTCATTTTATGCATCCCCCAAGAAGCCAAACACATCTGACTAAAAGGAAAAATGAAATAGCAAAAATGAGTTGCCAAAGCCTCTTTGTTGGCCAATTGGACCAACCTTAAGAAGGGTTTGGAGCTTAGGGTCCAGGGAACCAGGGTACTACATCTATCTGGGTCTCTTTTTTTTCTGGGAACAGTCCAACTTAAGTGAACAGATGACCAAAAGAAGGAGTCTTTTGTCAAAAAAATATGTAAGATTGTGGGATTATTGGACTGAAACTGCCGTCTCAGTGTCTAAAGCTTGTCAGAACCTCTTGAGTGTCAGCCAATTTTGCGCCTCCAGAGACATTGAGTGGTATTACAAGACTGGAAAGAAAGGGTTATTAACAGCTCCATTCATAGAAAATGCATAGAGTCCATTAATGATAATACATTCTGCATCGTGAACTATTTATAAAATATCTATAACGTTCCATTTTATGAGCCCAATTGCAATTTCCAACTACAGTTTTGAATAGGGGTTAGTTAAAATTCTTGTTTTTTTTTACTCCCATTCATGATGAAGGAAGAACTCAAATTGAATTCTTCCTTCATCATTTTTGCAGACCAGTTACGCTTGCAGAAATCTGCCAGGTAAGCGATCAAATTTTTACAAGGAGATATTCAGTCAGTGGACATTGAAGCATTTTTTTTTCCCCATCAGTTTCAGACCCTTTCTGCTTTAAAAAGAATTGAATAAGTTCAATGGAACCAACTCTCTCAGAGTTTGATGTCGTTTCATGTAATCCTTATTTTAAATTCCAACACGGTTCAATCGGAATGGCTTGGTACGAAGTGGTCGCGAGGTTTTTCAGAGCTTTGTCAAAAAAAAAAAAAAAAAAAAAAAAAAACGGATACAGGAGAATTAAAAAAAATGGTAATTTTTTGGGAGGGGGAACGTCAGCTTCGTAAGCATATGTTGGACTATTTTCTTGAACAGCAGAGATCTGTGTCTCAACTCTGCCTTAAGTTTTTAAGCCTTAGGGGAGGGGAACAGATGGGCATTGGGTGTGGGGGGGTGGTTCCACAAAACCCTTAGTCCCATATGTCCTTGTCTTCCAGTTCCCACCGTCCAACGCTTTAAGAAACACAAAGAGCCTCACACAATTAATGCGGATCTCAAATCATTTTGATTTGCTCACAAATATCCGGCCGTCGACTTTAAATGCTGATATCCCACCATCTAACGATATCAAACATGGTAAAAATAGCTACTGCCGAGTTCGATTTGTAAGAAAATGTAATTTACATTGAATGATGGGTGAAGCTTTTTTGATTTCTCACAAATCATCACGGCTTGCCAGCAGCCATGCCGTTACGCTTAAATACATTTTGATCTCACAATGATATTTGGCAAATACATACAGCCATTTTTACCATATTTAAGTGAACACTCATAATTCATTTTCAATAAATAACATTAGCAGTTAGCCAAAGCAGATTTTATCTCATCTAAATATTACAATTTGCCTGCACTTTGAATGATTGCAGATGATTTCCGGTGCAACTCGGTGTGTCGATTGGAGCAGAGCTCGACAGGGACACGGAATATCGTGTTGCGGTTAGAGCTCACGTTAACAACTTTGCTGTCAAAAATCCTGAAGTGCACCATCCAGACCAAACTTTGAAAGTGAGGGAGCACATTCACTGGTGCCCCATAAAAATTAGCATACAGCTGATGCTCTGCCCTGAGGGTGAAAAGAAATGGCGAAAGGCCTTTGGTTCGAGGAAAAAGGCCCTGCAGAGCGCATTGCTCTACTCGCTCATTGTCCTCTTCATGTGAACTCCATATGTCCCCCTAGTGGCAGGTGTCACAGCGCGACCTCTGACCTGGCGTGCCACTTTTGTTGTTGAGGGTTAGGTTGTATTGTTCACAGTGAGGCTGTTGTCTAGACTGTTTGGCCACAGGGGAAAAGAATGCAACATGGAAGTTGTATCTGGGGTGTTCAGACGGTGCGCCTACCGAATCGACGTTCTTTTAATGTGGTTGTTTCAAGATTGCTTTTCAACCATTTGTCCCATCTGTTCCATAAATGACTTGAAAATTACTATACGCAAGTTTTAATGTGACAGTTGAAGGAGACTCGGCTCAAATCGCTCAGCTAGTCTACCCTTGAAAATCAGTGCACGAATGACATTTTGATGAATTACAAAATTAGGGTGATCTTTGCTCTGCACTGTAGAAAATGTAAAAGATGTGCAATGCATTGCTATTCTTTACATCACTCTGCGGTGTAAGTAGAAACGCGGTCATTGCTTTGCAGTCAATGAGGTGAGATCCTTATATAACTCTGCTATCAGTCAGAATGCGTGTCTTGCAACAATGAGGAATGACTGTACAAAACTTGTTAAATAATGCTCTATTTATTTCTTTTTAAAATAGTTTTTGTTCTACAGACATAAGTTCAAGGAAGGTATGCAGAAGCAACAAAATAAACACTTTTTAATTTAAAATACTGACATTAAAATTAAAATAAAAAAAAAAAACAAAAACAAAATAAAAACAGAGAAGTGGGGCTAAAAGACCGGCAATGAGGATAATATCAAGATGTGAGGTTTAAGATAAAACCAACATGCTATGTGCATCCATAACTGCGCAACACCGCCCTATTATTTTCTACCAGATGTCTATCTCTAAAAAGACATGAGCAATGTCTTGATTTACAGTTCAATAAAATCCTTAATAACATTAGAAGCAGAGGAAGTCTGTTAAAACAACTGCCATTATGATAGCTGAGCAAAGGGTAAAGAAATGGCGAATGGCAAAAAAACAACAACAAACAAAAATCCCCCAAGCTTTAAAAAAAAACAAAAAAAAACAAAACCCTACTGTATCTTGACTTCAAAACACAAGTATTGTAACCTCGGTATCAACATACGCAAAGACTTCCAAATAAAAAAAGAGAAAAATCACTTCTGAAGCAAATTGAAACGGAACAGGCAAGGAACGAAAATTCAAATCGGGGAAGAAATCAAAATTTCTATTTGGACTTTGGTTTAGCAATTTCTATTCAGGATTTTCCCTTTCAGTGACCAGCATAAGTTAAGTAGAATGATTCCGTGTTTCAGATGCATCACTTATATCATACCTTATATGGTGTCAACAGTTTGTGAAGTTGGATTATCAATAAAAATCTACCAGTAGTACTGCATGAGAACAGAAGTAAGACCACAGGGAAAGAAAGCAGGCAGACCCCAAGAATATGGGTTGGAACAGTTCTTATAGTGTCTCTTCTCTCGGCGCCTCTCGTTTGGGCACAATCACCACCTTTTCTTCTTCTTTTTTTTTTTTTTTTAATGTATGCTAAATTCACATCTATTACTAAAATATTTATTGTTCAGATAGCAAAATCCACTGTTTCTAAGGTAAAAGAATACGCTTTACATGATTTCAAAAGAAAATAGTGCACATTTCAAGGCATTCAGGACATCTTGCTTTGCAGTATTTTATGGAAGATACATTTCCTTTGTTTTTATAAAGGGGTCCCCAGAGGTTCAAAAGAGTTTGCATTCACTCTGGATAAGCATGCAGCTAAGTCCGCACTGCAGTCATACATTCACTGATTGACCATTCTCCAATAAGTAGCACATCCTTAGTATTGACAGTGAACCAGAAAGTTCATTGGTAGAAATGCATTTAAAGATTTGAGACCACACAGCTGGACACGTGTGTAGTCTGTTTTCAAATTAAAATGAAAAGGTTGGTCATATGAGAGTATTTTACGGCCTCTAACAAAGGTCAGCGAATATGCGTTTTGTGAGACGGTTTCCTGTGACTCTTTGAGAGGCAGTATTTAAAATGAGGATTTCAACACTTCCAACTCGGTCGCTCGAAAAAGTGACGCAGAGCGACATCCGAATTCCGTCTGCTGCGCTCGGTCATTGTGAGATTATTCAGCATGAAAAGAAAACTTTAGTACTCTTTGCTAATAAATAGGACTTTGTTTCTGCAATGGTTATCAGCCACATCTGAATTTTAGACATCAGTGTCATCCCAGGATTTCAGATTTGGTGAATCCACGTAATAAATAAAATCTGCGATTTTGAAAACAATGCTAAACCAGTGGTGAGACTTTTTAGAACTGAATTGACTGTTGACATTTAGCGAACTTATGCGTCAATGGTCGACTGTACAACACAGAGTGTACCAGCTGCCGTTTTGTCTTGACTGCAGATTAAAATGCAGAACACAGTCAGAAAATATGCCTTAAGTCTGTAGTGAAGCAGGTCGATACAAAAAGGTTTTGCGATACTGACCTGCTCTCAAGCAGCAATTTTTTAATTTTTCACTGTACAGCTTGCAAGCACACAACACAAAATGACCAACCATTATGGAGGGGTAACTGAGGTATCAGGAGGGAGGATATTGCTATAATTAACAGTTAAACCACTCTTTTTTGTACATTTCCACCTGCACTCCAAGTGCTGTGCCATTTTATCACAACTATATTAATAGCTGAGGAGTCAAGTTAAGGGAATCACATCAACAGAATGGCTTTGAGACACGATTGTTTAACAGTAATTTAAAAACAAACAGTGCTCTCGAGCAGGAAGAATCCATGAGTAGTTACGCGTGAGGCCGTTACTCTAGGGAAGGATTTCAGCCCTGACGTGGAGGCGAGGCGAGGCGAGAGGGATGAGTGAGGGGAGGAAATCGGGGGGTACTCGGTATACAAGGTGTTTAAAGAAGGTATTTGTGTCCGGTGTCCTCGTCCAGCGTGAGGTCCACTACTTCCGGAGGGGACACCCAGTTGGGCTGAGGGGAAACGGTAGTCCAGAGCTGTGGCTGATTTGTGCTGTTTAACTGGTCCACTGAGTTCTCCTTCCAGGAGGACAAACTCTTTATCACTCCCCCACACGGATGGGCACATCTGCTCGGAGAGGACAAAAACAAAACAAGAAATCATTCAACAGCTTATAACCCTTGCTTGATTGACTTCGTGAACATGTTTCTCCGCTGGCCGGCTATCTTTACCGTGCTTTTTCTTGCACTCCCACTATTTCCACCTCGCTGTCTGAGGAGGCAATGTTAATCTGGCCCTTGTGTTGAGAACTTTCCTTGTGTGACAGCTCTGCCTCAACTTGGCCTGAAACAAGTAAAAGAGGAGCACAGTCACACATTGTGAGCGGCGCCAGAGCACCAGAGAGCTTCGGGCCTTGGTGACACACAATGGCTGCAGCTGCTTTGACACACACACACACACACACACATACACGAGAACAAAAACAATGATGAATCTGACACTTGTGCCTCAAAGTTTACTGGATGGCATGGAGTGACACGTCCGACAAAATTTTGATTTTCATGCCTCGCCAGTTAGTCAGTCAGTCATAAGACGCGCACACTTTAGTCTTGAAAGATGGAAGAAAGATGTTTACGGCACCAAAGCGAAAGCAGCAGAGTGAAGCCCTATTTCAAAGGCCTCTTGCTGAGAACAATAAGACCGTCTCCCCGGAAAGCCCATTGCTTATTGATGACACCCATGCCGCTAAAATTCCTGCCTGCGCCGAGAGGAGTATAAATGATCAATTTTGATTTTGTAACTGACCTGAAATAGAGCCAAGAGCTTTTATACACCCAGAGTGAGTTGGTATATCCTGGCCTCTGTGTGTTTTTAGCTCATGCTTTATCACCGTGGGTCGGACTGTCTCCACATTCATACTCTCCTCGTTAGAATCTGTGTCTGAAATATCATAGTGACCCACTACTGGAGGCCCGTCTGCAGAAAACAAAGAAAACACTTCATTATTCAAACCATGCCTTTGCAATAGGTGGACTCCGAAGCTGAGACTGCATTGCGAATGTCTCTCGCATCAGCACTGGAAATAAATGCAAGGCATCTGCCCGGTTTTCTCGATCGCTTACGGTCGTATCATCCATAAAAGAACACATTCTAGTATTTTTAATTTGACTTTTCAAGCTCTGGCATAAAGCGCAACCTCTTAGGTGGACCTCAAGTGAAGTTTTCGTCTTTTGCGGTTGTGTGTGCATCGTATGAATAAGCCTTTTACCAAAAAAAAAAAAAAAGTTTTTTCTCACCATTTATTGCTTTTAAAATAACAGCCATTCACATAAAAACTACACTAGAATACAGTCATTACAAAAGCACATCAAAGTAATCTTACTTAGTGAAAGAAATGGGAGTGCGATAAAGAAAGCGGGGAAGAAAAAAAAAGGCCTGTGAAAGAGTGGGAACATGTATCTTTGTTCAACCCTGTAAAAGGAGTGTCTGGAAGACACACGCATGCAGGCAGACAGGCACGCGTGCACGCACACACAGCACACCAGACATGTGTGGGTGTGTACGGAGGGGCTTCATTTGGACAGCATGTACTATGAGAGAACGTTGCCCATGAATAGTTGATTGAGCTGAAATAAGCAGGTACCAGGGTTACCAGAGAAACAGAGCACTTGCCAGTGTAAAAGGCCAGGTAATAAGGGTAGAAAAACGAATAATGTAAACTAGGATAGTCTCTTTGGTAAACAACGGACTGTCCTTAGTTCTTTTAGATGCAGGCAGTTTGTGATTGAATGCACAAGGCTCCAGTACTGCGCAGACAAAACAAAATGGTGTAAAGGTTATCTCAGGTTGGGAAAAAGAAAAAACAAAAAAAAAAAAAAAAAAAAAAAGAGGAAAGGAGATACTGAATGCACATTATTGATAAAATGGCAAATGATGCACCATAAAAAAAATTGAAAAAAAAACAAAAACAAACAAAACACCAATACTCACACACTTTGAAACAAAACCACTAAGCTGAGAAGAAACACATAAAATGTTCCGCCAGTCACCATTTATAAGTGGAGCTATAATTAGCACACATGCTGCTGAGAAGAAAAAAAAAAAAAAAATCTAATGTAGCTTTGCACTTTCTATATATAAACACATGCAAACAGGTGGGGAAAATATGTGTTCGACTTCTTGTAAAATTGAAAGCCACGGGGTTACAAATACACATACAGAAAATGAACCCCTTCACATCGCAACCATAAATATTTTCAGATTTCATCACTGAGGTCTATAATTGATGGTGTTAGTGTTTAGAGCTGTGTTCTACATCATAAAAGGTTTTGCTGAGAAGGCGGGAAGAAGGTTTCCGCCTCAAAGACCGTGGAGTTCGAGGCCACTTCAGACAAGTCTGTCTAGGTAATCGCCAAACACCATGCGCCGCCTCTGCAGCTTTACAGTTTTTGGGTCTGGAATTCAGTCAGTTCTGGTCGAGCTGCAAAACACACGATGGTCTGTGAGGGTGCAGGTCAAGCTGCCGAACAAGCGCAAATTAAAAAAATATCATTTAAGATTTAAGGCGCTTGACTCTGCAGCTAAATAGCCACAACAGAGAACCCATGCCTTGCCTGATGTCCATCAACTATACATAGACAACTTAATACACACATTAGGAACCAGTTCTCCTTCACTAGTTTGTTTCTGCACAAATGGCAGCGGTAGCAGCAAATGTAACAGAACGGTCAACCATAAAAATGTAAACACATCTCATCTAATTAGGTAAAACAATTTTCAAAAGCAAGAGATCCTGGGGGTTAGTATATTGCGGTTACATTTGTAGGTAAATCTAGGTTTAAAATTTTACGTTAGTAAAGCTATGCCACCAAAGTAAAAGGCTGCAACAAGAGTTTAAAATCCCGAACCATTTACAAGCAAAGTGCAAACGTAGTTCAGAAGAATGTTTTGTGTTGAACCTGATTCCTAAAGAAATATGACGCTCTATCATTCCCAATGCAAATTCAGAATGACAAGGCACATGCTATTACGTAGCAGCACCCACCTAGTATTGTACTGATGGCTATCCAGCTGCTGAGATGCACATTCTATACGAATGACATAATCAACTTCTGTGGCGGTGTGTATTTATACGCAAGGGTGGGTACAGCTGGTGACAAAAATAAAATAAAAACTGAAAAAAAAAAAAAAGAGCCATACAGTAAGCAATACAATAAGAGCCCTGACTCAACGTACTGAGAAATGCCCCATGTCCGAGTCACAGGTGCTGTAAAGTTGAAATATTTACAAAGTCAAATCTCACAGTGATTCAGTACCAGCAGACAGCCAGCAAGACCTCAGACCTGTACTGAGCCTATCCAGATGACCAGCTCAGGCCCTGTTGCAGTTGATGGTTTATCTATTTATTGACATTGCATCATTTAGCTAAGCCCAATCGCCATGGTTTCTCTTCACACAGTTCGCCACTTTGTCGGCCAAAGTGAGAATCTGGGCTGAGTGAATTAGGAGTGGAAACTAGACATTCAAGAGACCGGGGTCTGGAACGCCTAGATTTCCATTCTGCGTGACCACTTCAGGTAGGATGTTGTTGTTGTTTATTGGTGTGTTGGTGAGACTGTTGTTCTCTCGTGCCAACATGTAGGCAGCCATAGTCTCTGCAGACTCTGAGGAGGGTAAAAAGGAACTGGGCGGGGAAGATCGCAGTCCATGGGATGGATGCTGCTGCCCCTCTAGGGCATCGCTTGAACGTTTGGACGAGTCGTTGTCCGAGTCGAGGTGTGCGAGCTTTTCCATCCAGATGCGGAAGCGCTCCTCTGTCTGACGCTGCATCACAGCTATTCGTGTCATGGCCTCCTCCAGAACACTGCTGATGCCGTTCCTGTCCCACGAACCGGTGTCCAGCAGCCCATGAATGTGGGCGCCCACTCTGGATCTCTCCGATGCACGTCTGAAGCCAGCTTTAAAGACATTGAGGCCAAGCCATAAGAAAATACAGTTGCACGTTCATGCTTCGGAGGTGGACTTTGAGTAAAGAGAAAATGAGTTTGTTTTTTGGTTACGTGCAGTTCGACTCTTTCATGCTGATGGACTACATCATGCAGTTGTAGCACTCAGAACTGTGTGCTGGATGTAGAAAAAAAAAATGGTTGAAAGAATTTCCTGTTCTACAGTTCCCTATAGAAAGATAATTGATGTCTCTGGCGGCTGAATTACTGTCTGTGGCTTGGAAAATATATTAACTGGTGAGATTTTGAGGTAAACACAGCAGTCTAGAGCTTGAAAAAGCATGATTCAATAGCTTCAAATATTTCTCTGTTAAGATCTCTATGATCCTTGCAATTGAGGCAGGGTTAGTACAGGCTAAAACAAATCTGGCAAGGAAAAAAAACAAAACAAACAAAAAAAAAAAAACAACTACCACCCAATCACAATTATTTCAACAAAACATTGACATACCAGAACTATAGCTTCTTTTAGACAAAAGAAAGCTCAACAACCATGAGTGGAAGAGAAAAGACCAGGCTAGTAAAAAAACATGACTTCCTCAACAAAAAGTCTGAGAATGCAAATACCAGCTCACCAGTCGTAATGGGTGGGGAACTAAGACAAGCGACCTGAGCAATAAACACCCAAATAATCTAAAGAAACAAACACGGGGCTGAAATGTAGCCCGTAATGTCAGTGATCAGATAAGTCTGAACCTGCCTTTATTTGACCTCTCTTTACTAGCACAGCAAACCTGTACTCTGATATTTTAAAAATGTATAGTTATAATGAATATGTAATATATATGTTCAACCCGGTAGACCGCCAAAGACTCCGATTATGGTTTGGACTAGCCTGGCATTGTGAGTCCAAACTGTCAAAGTTACTTAGTCTGGGTCCCTTCAGTTCATTTTAGATTTCCACTGAGTGTTAGCAAAAGCTTCGTAGCAAATAGAGGTGTGGACACAATTCACCAGACCGACAACCGGAGTTAAAGAACACTTGACGAAACAACTAATCTGTGAAAGAACTTTTGACGAAACAGGCAGTCAGAGGAACAGAATGTGCTAATTTGTGCTCAGACATGAAAAAATGTGACGGAATAGCATGCTGCCAACAAACGCTGTCAATGTTCAGCTAGCTTATCCTTCTTTACACTGAAAACTTACTGAGTTTTTGTTCACCTGTTCAAGGAAACATGCAGTCTTGGTCACTCTAGCCACAACCTTAAGCCGCCATCTTGTGTTTACAAAAAGCCTTCGGGAATGTCTGATGCGTCACTGGATATTCCCACTAATTGGTAGTTGTTTACCGATCCTAATATCAAACCTACCCCATTCAAAATAAGAAGTTACAGTTGTCCTGGTATTCACAAACCATTAGATATTTAAATGAAGGGGACCGGGGGACTGGTAGAGTGACATGAAATATGAGCCTGACAGATTCACCTTACTGCCAGGCTACGTTTTTACAGCGTTGAATTCAGTGCCAGGACCAACTCCAAAACCTACTCTGATCAGCACTTGATACTGATTTGTTGAATAAAGTTGTATTACAATGTCTCGACGAAATGTTTTAAATATTTTTCCCTTATTTTATTCAACACCTCAACACTACTGACGGAATTTGTATCTGATTGTATCTGACGTCAAAGCACAGTGAACCTAGATGGTCCCCCATTATTTGATGTCTCTATGATATTATTGACCAGTACTAGCTGGGTTATTACAGACAATAGTTTCATGCTTTGAAATAAATTACATGTACTTTGAGTATGTTCAAATGTCAATGATAAATGTAAATGACAATAACAAGACTTATTAAGCCATTTTGCTTAGCGACTACTTTTACTTAAGGCAGTTTATAAAGAGCTTATGCATATTTTAAATCAATCTAGACATTTTAGTTGAGAAGACCCCCCACCCCAAAAAAAGAATGTATTGATCAATAGCATAATATGTACAAGACATTTCTGGCTCTTTCAGACCTTCAGAGAAATTCCTCACTGAATATATAATCACCTGTTTGCAATTCTAAAAATCTTCATCTCCTTTAATGTCAGCCAAAGTGAAGGAGGATAAATAGCACATCTTAAAAAAGATTTTTAAGGGATCATAAAGAGCAAATTATTCACTACAACCCCCAGTGTAAAAACAAAAAAGATCAAGGATAACTGACTGCTGAGCATTATAAAAAGGCACAATAAATGACTACGCTACACTTTTGCTAGCAGCCCAGTGAGCTGTCGGAAATAAAGAGTCTTGTAACTTCGTCTAACACACAAAGATCACACACCATTGTCTATTTACAGCGAGGGCTCAGGATATATACGGTTCAATCTCTGGAATGTAACCTACAATATAGGTGAGATGAAGACAAGTTTATTTAATTTCATGATTTGAAGGATGTTCAGACTGCCATGGCATGCAAATGGTTAAAAATACCAACAAAAAACGTACTACAAGTGACTGGGCACCAGCACTTCTAGACAGATACTTTAAACAGACAAGATGAAAGAATATAGGTGATGAGCGGGAAAACAACTATATATGGCATGACTGGAAAAAAAAAGAAACAAAGCAGTGCGAGGATTAATCTGATACTATGAAGGTTTACTGTGGCCTCATGACATGGTTTCACTAGATTTCTTTATGTGTTGTGGATGAACTCTGATTTGGGTTTGAAAATCATGCAGTCTAGTTGTTCAGCTGTTGATGCTGACCTTGCCTTTTTCACAAAAGTCTGTCTTTTACTATGTGACCATGTTTAAAATTGGATGATACTATCTAAGTGGCTGCCACGGTTTACTGTGGTGCTAATGTGAAGTCTTGACAGTGGGAATAGTACTATCCTGTAGATGTGTTTTGTGAGCTATGGATTTTACCTGGAATATCTGTCTTGATTGTCTTGCTACCTCCTGAAGTTTCGTCATCCTCATCCTCAGAGGAACTGGTGCTGGAGTCACATGTGAGCTCGCTGTCACTTGTACTGCTGTCCTGCAGCAGGTTGTACTTCTTTCGTGCTGCTGCCTCTCGTTTTTGCCTCAGCAAACGCATGCGCTCCTTGTGTTTCTGGCTCCGGTGACCTTTTGTTTTTGCAGGCTTGCCGTTAGTTTGCTTCTCCTGCCCACCTGCTGCCACTACAGTTGGCTGGCAGCGGTTTTTCTTTGCGGCCATTGCATTCGGAGGCATCTCGCTCTCAGAGCGTGACCGCCGAGACTTCCTCCCTGCTACTGCTGTGGTAGATATTTGCTTTCCAGCTGCCTGGCCAGGATCCTCTGTGGCATCCATACTGACTTCTTCCTCTTCCCCAGCAGCGGGAGCAGGACATTCTTCCCCTGAGGAGAGTGTGTCTGAATCAGCGAGGTGGCCACTGGATGAGGGGGAAAGCATGCAGGGGTTTGAGGAATCACTCTCATATATATGACGAGAGACAGGTTTGTCACTCCCTGTAGAGGCATGTTGCGACTCTGGGGAGTCTCTGTGGAGCTCCTTCATCAGGCATGGCATGGAGAGGATACTCTGCTCACCCTCTGTATGCAAGGGACTCTCTGCCTCCTTTTCCCTAGGTGGTGAGCTGGTACTTGTGGTTGTTTCTGTTTTAAGATGTTCATCGTGCTCTCCCTGAACAGATGCTGAGGCTGATTGTGCTTCATCAAGGCACTCCAAAGGGCACTCTTCATCCAAAAATTCTTCTGCTTTCTCTGAATCAGCCATCTTCATGCTAGTTCAGCCCAAAGTCCAGTGGTCCAACAAAATTGGACCTATGTGCCTGACAAGGCACTCACCTGAGAGAGAGAGAGAGAGAGAGAAACAAGATATCTTTCATTCCAATCCATAGTCTAAATCTGGGCATCTAAAAGGCGTGCAGAATGTCACATACTGTATCTGAGGTTGTAACATAAATGCAGCTATGTAATTCATAAAATATAATAATGTATTAAAGGTGGTAATAAACACCTTGGAGTTCATGCTATTATTACTACTTCCAAGCACAGTCTGCAAACAATCAAGTTGGTTCAAGATAATATAGACGACAGTTTCACCCAGAAGTCCCATGATAGTGCAAGCTATAAAGTACAATATTTCTCTTTGTGGCCACTTCTGTAATAATGAAAAGTTACCTCTGTTGGTGACTTGACTTCTAGCAAAGGCCCTCAAATATTTAACAATTTTGTTTGCTTTTCAATATAAACCACGACTATGCTAGCGTAGAAACAGCATGCAATTTAACAAATGTTGGATGAAGAATTTTAACCGACACTATGTAGTTAGCAAGTAACTAACGCTGTTATGTGAGGGAAAAAAAACAACGATTATTTTAACATTGATTTTAAAGATATGTCCGTATTAGGAAAAAGTAGATGCAAGTGGAGAATGACTGGTCAGTTTGTGTGACCTGCGGGTCGTTTGTGGGTGCCTGACTGAAGGACTTTGACGTACGACTCTTGTCTCTACTGCTAGCAAAGGCTAAAATGGTATGCGTACTCAAGCTGGCCTCGTTCATAACCTTACACTCGGCAAACTTGGCGAGCACAGGGCGGCAAGTCATGGAAATATATTGAGGATGCGGGACAGCTGCGTTGCAAGAGCCTAAAAATGGAAACTGTATCTAGCCACCCAGAGGCGTAACACACAGTATAATGTAGCTAAAAGCTAACGTCATCTCAGTCAAAAGCGGATAGCTAACTTAGCATTCGGCTGCGCGAGTTGCAACTTACCGCTGCGCTAATTATTCTCTTCTTTTCCCAGTGTCGGACTTTTCAGCATTTTCAGTAATTTGCTCCCTCTCTGATTTACGATACATAAATGATTAGCTGATTATTTTACTTATTAAAAACTTGAAACAATCTGGACGTCTTTTGGCGCAGTGCGCTCGCACCTATGCGAGCCCTTTTAGCATTTAGCAGTTAGCTGTATTTATTTTAAAATGTCTCCATCACCCGTCCGCCGTCCGCAGAGTTACATGCGCCACTTCCGGCTTTTTTCTGAAACGAGCGCCCCTGTATGTAAAATTAATTACTACAGGGAAGAAGAGTTGCAGAGAAAGTTCACAAATATGAATGCTGTTTTAATTCTATTTGATCTTTTTTTTAATTTCTATTAATTTATATATATTTACTCTAAACCTTTAGTTTTTTTCAGTGTCTCCCTCCAACGTGTACTGTGATTGATTGGCTATTTTTTTGTATCTTGAGGATTATTTTAAAAAATAACCATTTCAGTAATATTGGGCAGATATGGCAGATATTATTTACACGGCAAAGATGGAAAGAAGATCAAATATCTGAACATAAGTCCAACGTTATGTATTGAGTAAACAACTTGCTTAATGGAAAGCAGCTTTCACATTTCAAAAGGTTTACTCAAGTGGAGTGAATTCAAGTCACAATATTTCCAAGACAATCCACCTGGGCATAGTTACTTTTAATGATAATAAAGTAAAATTCGTAGTTTTCCTCACACATTTCATACATATTTTCTGAATTGTGTATTTACAGTATGTATGCACATGCACGCACACACACAGCAAAAGATTAATAAATGTATTGATCTTTTTGCAATCTTTGTATCAATCCTTTACCTCAACAATGAAACATTGACTGTGTTGTTCTTTGATGAAATGCATGAAATCTGCAGAATCAGCATTTATGCTCTGTGTGGGTTGAAAAATTATTGATTTTTCTTTTATGTGGCCTGTCCTTTTTTCAAGACAAGGGCTGATGAAGCAGTATTTGCACGTGTGCTGTTATTTTGCCTAGGTTTGCAATTAATCCAACCGCTAGAGGTTTGTCGGCAAAGAGTAAAAGTGCTTTTCATAGAGAGCCCCTGGCACTGGCACATCAGTGCAGGTGCCCATCTGTGTATCTTTTTCAGTAGAAATTAAAAAAAAAGACAACTTTATTAGATTAGTTTACATACCTAGATCCCCTATATATCTGTCCGACACATACATTTACATTAGACAACTTTAAATCCCCAATATTTAGCCTGACATTTTCTAAACTTACACTTTGAACAAAATCTTGAATAATAAGAGCAGGACCTTTACAATTTTATTTTTTTCAGACATGTATAAATGTGAATTTCTTACTTGTTCTTTAAGATCTTGAATACTGAGATTGGGACTTTTACAATTATAATTTTTCAGACATGTATACATTTTTACAACACAATAATTCTGCTCATTTACTTAGGCTTGTTTTCAAATAACGTAAACCCAGAATTAATGAATAAATTGCTGATAAGCAAATTTATACTATTTGTTTAATTTAAAATGTATGTTTAATTTCGATTATATAGAAGAGATTCAACCTTCTTCTCGGGGAAAAAAAAATATATTAACCCCCCTTGACATTTGATTTCAGTCGGAATTTGAGCCAACACCATTATATGAAACTTCAAGTAGGGTAAGCCCTCAAAGATCCAGCGTTATATTAATTTACAGGGAAAATTGTATTAAAACGTTGTCACATAGAAATTACCTTGATGGCTAATCATGAATTAATATATTCATAATATAACAAAGTAAAATATAATAATTTGATTGGAAAAACATATAGGTCGTCAGTTTCGAAGTACTTCCGGGTCAGTGTGACCTTTCTTCCAGTCGGCTTCGTCCGCCATCCTTCTCTCTCCGCCTCGGGAGCAGGACAGACCCCGCCGAACACCAACATGCTGTCAGTACGCGTTGCAGCGGCTCTTGCCCGCACTCTACCTCGACGGGCTGGATTTGTAAGATGAACTTGAACTTCTTGTGTTAATGTTTTTATGATTTCATTCCGAAAATGTGTTCTTTTTATAGAAAAGAAGCCATGTTGGATCTCTGCATGAGGGCGTCATTTAGCTTCGGAGGACACCCGGCCTGCTTACCGTTAACACTGGTGTTAAGACGTGGCCAACTTTTTTAAGATTATAAATTATATTACTCGGTGGCATACTTAATCTAGTCTTTCTTGCTTTGTACATGAGGGTTTCCTTTGGATTTCAATCAGCTAAGGCTTAGATACGACGAATGGTATCAGAAATGAAGGTCATGTTTGTCACATTCTTAAAGCTAGCTCAAACCGTGTTTGCAGCGAATGTGCTAAAGTTTGTCATTCGTCATTGAGAGGAATATTTAAAATCAGATATTTAATATATTTTTAGCTTTAGATAAGAAAGTTTCGTTGTCGCAATTTTTCATTTTTTGGTTTAGCGTCCGCTAGATTTGCAGGAATATACGTGATCTGAAGGGTACTCTCAATTGACAGGTGTATAAACGCCCCTTGAATATCTGCATTTGCCATTTTATTTCCATTCTGTCATAACAACGTTGAAACTCATTTTAATGATTTATCTTACACATGGATTTGTAGCATTTATTACGTGGCAAATTGGTATATATTGCCAATTTTGAAGTGGCTAAAATTATTTATGGTGTTTACTTTTCACTCTGATCCAGTCAAAATGCCTGTGTTTTGCCGTATGGAATCAACATCCGGCAACAATAAAGAATTATATGTAATTTGTATCTGAAATATTTGCAAGGGCATTTTTTTTACTTTATAAAAAAAATAAAATAAATTACAGTTATTCAAACATTTGGTTTCAATAAGGTATTTTTTTTATCCCAGGTCAGTCAGTCTAACAATTCCACATCTTCATTTACTGAATAAAAGCTTAAAGTAACTGTAGATTTTCATCCTGCTCTAAGGTGTCAAAGAACGTCGCTGCAGCATGTGTAGGAGTCAAAAATCTCCACACCACTCGTCCATGGCTCCAGAAAACAGGTCAGTGTATGAAATGTGTGTCGGCCAGGGGGACAATGTCTTCTGAAGAAAGAAAAAAAAACAATGTAAATTTGTTGACCTTGTTTAACACACCCTACGTCTGCTAAAGGCACAGCCGAGGTGTCCTCTATCTTGGAGGAGAAGATCATGGGAGCTGACACTAGTGCTGACTTGGAGGAGACTGGTCGTGTGCTGTCCATCGGTGATGGTATTGCCAGAGTGTACGGCCTGAGGAACGTGCAGGCCGAGGAGATGGTGGAGTTCTCCTCTGGTCTCAAGGTGCGTCTCATGATATTATACTTTGACCCTTTCTTAAAGGGACTGATAGTGGTCTTTCTATATTTCATTAAAATTAAAAATATGTGTTTCAAAGACACCTTGCTTTGGATATCTAAATATAAATTGCCCCATCTTCCAAGGGGTCACTCACATTTGTGATTGGTTGTTTTTCTTTTTCTTTCAGTGTCTCAAAGTCACATCTGTTTCTCCTTTTTTCTTCCAGGGCATGTCTCTGAACTTGGAGCCTGATAATGTTGGTGTTGTGGTATTTGGTAATGACAAGCTGATTAAGGAGGGTGACATTGTCAAGAGAACCGGAGCTATTGTCGATGTGCCGGTTGGTGAGGAGCTTCTTGGCCGTGTTGTTGATGCCCTGGGAAATGCCATCGATGGAAAGGTGAATAAGAACAATTGAGTTTTGTTTTTTTTTCTGTAGCATAATTCATGAAACAGTTAAAAAGAAGGTGTTGCCAGAGTTGATTTGTCCTGCTGAATACTGTGCCTTTGACTCAGTCTCTCTGCACACTTCAGAAAATTTCCAGGATTGCCTTTTCTCTGTGATTACCAGTGGGGTACTTTTATGTTTACATCAAGCTGCACATTGCAGATCTATGGGATAGGAAGTGAGACAAGAAAAAGCTTAACCATTAGCCCATCTTCAAATTATATACCCTGTGCAGACTTTTGATCTTGTATGATCATTGGATCAACCTAAATTTGGTATTACAGTGCAAAAACATTTCCAGCACGACTGAAGCCAAAAAATAAAAGTATTATTACTTTTAGTATCTATTAAGAAATAAACAAGCAAAATTGCGCTGTCATTCTGCTTTCTGCTCTCAGTTGCATTTAAAGCTATTGTTGTGGAAGTCATTTGAAATAGTTTTTCAACACCATCTTATTCATATGAAAAATCTCTGACCAATTAGGTTTAATCTGTCTTACAAAAACACAATGTAAAAGATAAAAACTGTCATTTATATTGCAAAAATATCCACTTGCTTAACCTTGAAACATACTATTGGCTCTGGTATTAATCTTTATAAGACAAAAAGACCTTGTGCTCATGTCACCATGTCTTCAGCCTTTGTTTTGAATAAAAGTAGTCGTATTTCTCCCTCAGCTTTTATCCCAACAACTAAAATCACATTTATCATGAATCACTTTGAAATAGTCATCACAACTCTGTCAAAGAAATTGTATACTTAAATCCAAAATTACATTGCTGAATGAAGCGTGAACACCAATACTTTTAAGGAAAAAAAAGGGTTGGGATTGCTCTTACTAAGAGGAGAGATTCTCAGTTTTTAGGCTTGTAATGTGGGTAAATCTGTTCACTTGCTGTTGGAACAAAAAGAAAGTTTGGATTTCTTAGCAGGTCTGATTTTAGGTTCTAACCTGTCTTTCCTCAGGGACCACTAGGCTCCCAGACCCGCAGACGTGTGGGTCTGAAGGCCCCTGGTATCATCCCTCGCATCTCTGTGAGGGAGCCCATGCAGACCGGCATCAAAGCTGTGGACAGTCTGGTCCCCATTGGCCGTGGGCAGCGTGAGCTCATCATTGGAGACAGGCAGACCGGGTAGGAGGGGTTCACAGGGAAAAAAAAAACAAACGGAAACACTTGGCAGCTGTCTGAGTTTCTTCAAGTGCCAAAAAATGTTGCTACACTTAAATAAATCCAACACTAATGTCTCGTGTGTGTGTGCGTGCGTGTGTGCGTGCGTGTGCGTGTGTGTGTGTGTGTGTGTGCGTGTGCGTGTGAGTAAAAGGTCTTGCGACGAAAATTCTCAATAAGGACCAGCATTGCTACTATTTGCAACAGTCAGTTCAGAGCAGTATTTAGCATAGCAAGCGCCTTAAACATTACATAATAATCTCATGTTAGATGCAAAATCAAACGGTTCTCATTGGACTTTGGGCCCATTTTTTTTTCCCAACAGCTATTACACTTTATCAAATAATTTTTCAATGAATCCCACTTGATACACTAAGGTCCAAATTCAAAATGTTTCCACGCCACGCTGACATGAAAAGCACGGTTTAATCCTCAGCCTAATCTCAAGCTAATAGGTTTTGTCCAGTGTGAAAATGATCCTCAACTTTGCTTACTTAACCTGGAAATGTCTTCTCCAGCAAAACTGCCATTGCCATTGACACGATCATCAACCAAAAGCGCTTCAACGATGGGACTGATGAGAAGAAGAAGCTGTATTGCATCTATGTGGCTATTGGCCAGAAGAGATCCACCGTGGCTCAGCTGGTGAAGAGGCTGACCGATGCAGATGCCATGAAGTACACCATCGTGGTTTCTGCCACTGCCTCCGATGCTGCCCCTCTGCAGTACCTGGCTCCTTACTCCGGCTGTTCCATGGGCGAGTACTTCAGGGATAACGGCAAGCATGCCCTTATCATCTATGACGATCTGTCCAAGCAGGTAATGGTTTCTTCTTGTGGCGATATTGGCAACTGTTAGTAAATTGCAAATAGTTTGGGGTAAATTATCACTTTTTTTTTTTCCTGTTCTAGGCTGTTGCGTACCGTCAGATGTCACTGCTGCTCCGTCGCCCTCCTGGCCGCGAGGCTTACCCAGGAGATGTCTTTTACTTGCATTCCCGTCTGCTGGAGAGAGCTGCTAAGATGAATGACAACTTTGGTGGAGGCTCCCTCACTGCCCTCCCAGTCATCGAGACCCAGGCTGGTGATGTGTCTGCCTACATTCCAACCAATGTCATCTCCATCACTGATGGACAGGTACGTGTGACTTGTTGGATTCGATCCCATGAGAAATCCTGGAAACAAGTGACTAAATGTTTTTCTTACTCAGATCTTCTTGGAGACCGAGCTGTTCTACAAGGGTATTCGGCCCGCCATCAATGTAGGTCTATCCGTGTCCCGTGTCGGATCTGCTGCCCAGACCAGAGCCATGAAGCAGGTTAGATTTGTTAATCATTACAGAGAGGAATGATGTTCCACTCTTATGATCTGATATAATTTAATAACAATAACTGTAATTTATTTTTTACAAATACTTGCATAGTTCTGAACAAACTTTGTGTAAGTTGAAAATTACTCACCTCAAAGATGAACCTAAGAAATCAAGTAACTGCCCCATATCCGCAAGCCTTTTCAAAACAAAAGTGGGATTTAACATGTGTCTAGGAGGCGGTCAATTAACATGCCAACATTTGTGTTCACGTCGATCATCAGGTGGCTGGTACCATGAAGCTGGAGCTGGCCCAGTACCGAGAGGTGGCCGCTTTTGCTCAGTTCGGTTCCGACTTGGATGCTGCCACCCAGCAGCTGTTGAACCGCGGTGTTCGTCTGACTGAACTCCTGAAGCAGGGACAGTACTGTAAGTATCTTAGGAGCAGGAAAACGGGGTGTCAATGCAATAACTGCATTATATGAACGGTGATCTGATTCTGCGATTGACTTCCTTTTCAGCTCCGATGGCCATCGAAGAGCAGGTGACAGTCATTTATGCTGGAGTGAGGGGACATCTGGACAAAATGGAGCCCAGCAAGATCACCAAGTTTGAGAAGGCTTTTCTGCAGCACATTCTTAGCCAGCATCAAGACCTGCTGGCTGCGATCAAGTAAGTGTTTAGGCTTTTGCCAACAGCATGTTTTTTTTTTAATGTATTTTTTTTATTTGTTTCATAATGAATGTCTTCCTCATTGCAGGGCTGATGGCAAAATCTCTGAGGCATCTGATGCTAAACTCAAGCAGATTGTGTTGAATTTCCTCTCCAGCTTTGAATAAGATGATGCTTTCTGTTCTGGTTGTCCAAATGTTTGCTCAGTGCATCGTCAGTAGTACTTTCTATGACCTTGAAAAATTCAAGTGGCACTTGATCTTTACTGTACAGATATCTCTCAAGGGAGAATAAAGTATTCCAACTAAATGACGTGGTCTTTTTCTTGTTTGGATGTTGTAGTTTTGAGCTGTTAGGGCAACAACATTAGTTCTTTAAATATTTGATCAATTAAGATTTAGCAATTTAAGTGTGCTGATTGTTACTTATCCCCAGTGGTTCTGGGGTTTGCATGTGTGTAGACAAATCTTAAACAGCTGACTGGTTTCCTTATGATGGGGAAAAACAGAAGGAAACAAAGATTCAAGGCAAATATTGGCATGTAAAAACCTCATTCTGGAAAATAATTTGAATCCCCAATTTCTGATGATAGCGTTAAAGAACTTACAGTTGTATTTTAAAAAGACAAAGTTGTGTCTGGGACAATTAATGCTCTTATAACTTTAGGGCTGAAGTTTTCTTTTTCGATGACATGGTAACTTCCCTGTTTGTTGACAAGCTGGTTCGGTGTTGTCTTAAGATACCTGTCACAAACAACCGTCTACGTGAAACATTTAATCATATTTAACTACTTTCAATGAAGTATTTGCTACCTTTAACCAGTATGGAATTATATCTCCTCTCTAAAACCTTTTTAAAAGTTTTCACCACAGAATAAACAAGTTTCAGCTCGCATCTGGTTTTCTTGTGTGTTTCAAAGAAACAGGCTTGAAAGAAACAAATGGATCCCTCAGCACTTCACTGCCCTCTGCTGGAGGTGGGCGAGTTGGGGTTCATTTGAAATCTCGATGGCCAAGTCAAATGAGGAAAACACTTTATTTCGATTTTACAGTGAAAAAAAAAATCTAAATAAACCTGTCTCTTTGAACCACCCGCTGACTGAAGGTCTTGTATCAACCACCTTAAGGTCTTATTTTTTTTTAAAGCTTTTTGTGCTGAATCTGGGAGCAACAAGCACTGGCATTACTTGTCATGGTGAAAAAGTAAAAGATTTACCAAGTGAAACTTTTTATTATAATTAGGTGAATCAAAACATTTCAAAATTTAGCAGTGAATAGAACGTCATGTGAAGGTACTGAAAAAACATGATGGGAAAGTGACAGAAAAACTTAGTGCAAAAAGTGAAATGTAAATAATTTAGTATTTTGTAAATATAACATATTGAACACAGTGACCGTGTATTTTAAGTGATGTGTTTAAAGTTGTGAACCCTGACAAACTAAATGTTGTTTTCCAAAACAATGCATACATAATTTAAATTAATTTAAAATACATACTAAAAGTTAACACAGAGGTAGGATTTTTTTTTTTACACCCAGTACTGTTTGATGTGTACTGCAGGCCGGTGGTGTTTATGTTTGGGCACATTATTCTGTTTGACATAACAAGGGTCATAATAGTCCCACTCCAGAGCCGACGCTAGTACACCGTTGGACAAGCCATCACTGTCTGCTGAAAGAATCCGCAACGAGACGCCTGAAAAAGAAATGCATTTTTCAAACAAAGTGATAACTAAAAGGTATAACTTACCGTTGTAATGAGACCTGGATGTTATAAATCAGTACTCATTGAAGAAGAATTTGACAATTTGGGAGTACATGACATCGCTTGGTTCTGTCATTCGCTCCCATGGCTTCTCTTACCACTGCTATGCTGACGACACACAGCTGATCCTGTCCTTCCCTCCGTCAGACACACAGGTGGAAACCCGAATTACAGCTTGCCTGTCCGACATTTCGGATTGGACGGCAACTAACCATCAGAAGCTCAACCTAGACAAGACTGAGCTGCTCTTTCTCTCGGGGAAAGGTTATCCCCATAGAGACCCGGCCGCCACCATCCACAACACTGTGGTAAGGCCGACCACAACTGCGAGAAACCTGGGCGCGGTCCTAGACAACCAACTGTCGTTCTCAGCTGCAGCAGTCGCACGTTCCTGCAGATTCCTCCTTCACAACATCAGGAAGATTTGCGGATTCCTCACGGAGGATACGGCGCAGATACTCATCCAGGCTCTAGTCATCTCTCATCTGGACGACTGCAACTCCCTCCTTGCCGGTGCCCCAGCGGTGACCATCAGCAGCAGCACGCCTGGTGTTCAACCGTCCCAAATTCTACCACACAACTCCCCTTCTTATGTCCGTTCTCTGGCTCCCGCTAGCCGCCAGCATCAAGTTCAAGACCCTGGTGCTCGCCTACCGGGCAGTAAATGGGACGGCCCTGTCATATCTTCAGGATATGGTCGAGCCACATGTCCCCACCCGTCCCCTCCGATCTGCCACCTCTCGGCGACCGTCCACCCCATCACTCAGAGCCCCTGGCTGCCGATCGCATCGGTCTCGGCTTTCCTCAATCTTGGCTCCCAGTGGTGGAACTAACTCCCGGAAAAGGTCAGAACAGTTGGGTCGCTGCCCATCTTCTGCCGTGAGCTGAAAACGTACCTCTTCACCAAGCACTACCCCACTAATCGCACTTACCCCCCCCAAAAAAGGAAAAAATGAATGTATGTATGTATAGGGTTTTCAGATGGCTATTTGGTAGAGTGGTGACTTTTGAATAACGACTACTGGTGCTTTGGATCTTCCTTTATTAAATTGCAATTTTTGTAAGTCGCTTTGAATAAAAGCGTCTGCTAAATGACTGTAATGTAATGTAATGTAATGGGAGTGGCCAGTAGAAAATTTCTAAAAATTTAGCACAGCAAAAGTTCCCGAGTGCAGTAAACAGTGGTTTGAACAATATTTAGCCTGCCAGTTATTTTTCCTAAATTTTCCTAAAAATCAAATTATTTCAGAACCCCATCCAGCTGTGTGGACTAGATCAGTTCAGGATTCATCAGTGACGGTCATGTTACCTGCGCTTGCTCCGAAATCACTGTCGAGGCCAGAGGCTGCAGATGTGTCTGTGCAGGACACTTCTGATGGCGGGTCGGTGTACTCGCACAACATGTCCACTTTGTCAAACACATGCACGGCAACCCCGGCGTTCCCCTCCGGCAGTAGCCTGTAGGTGCCGCTCCGGTGAGCATGACCTGAACCCTCGCTCCCCTGCTGGCAACAGAACCACAAGGATGTTGACATCAAGATTAAAAAATGTTCTTTGAGGAAACTAAACAAGTCTAGTTGTTATGCCGACATTAACCAACTGATTTAACCATTTTAATTTCCCTGACATACACATATCTAAGCTACTTCTCTTTGTTCATCAGCTCTCTTCCTTATGTCATATTTTTGTATTTTTTTCTGTGTATTCAAAGGGAATGGGCTTACCAATGAACTTTTGCCAGTTAAATACATTTGTGATAATGAAAATGTCCAAAATGCAAACAGAAAATTTAGAGATCAAAAGTGAAGTGCTAGCAGAAAAGGATTTGTATTTGTACTTGGAATTGAATAAATGAGACAGGAATATTCGAAACTCAAATTTGGATTTTCAAAATTAAAGCTGGAAGAAAAAAAAAAAAACACATTTGAATTTGAAATGTAGAACTACTGAATTTGCGTTTAAAACTATTACATTTGTTTAGATTATCAAACAGAATGTTTGCATCTGCAGTAGTTAGATCAATTATTGGATGGAAATTGTAATTCCATAACCCTCCTTTACTGCAAGTCTGCGGAGAGATTTCATAGACCTTTCCTTCCGGCTGCTGTTTGGGTTTTCAACAGCCAGCTCTGCACTCAACATGCATTTCATTCATCCAACCATCTATTCATTCATTCATCCACCTCACCCATAGGTGTTGCTGCTGTAAGCAGTCGGTGTTTGCTGCAAAGTTTATACTGTCCATATTGTCACCCTCTTAAAATAATCGCCAGTCATTTTTTTACAAAAATGTTTTTTTTTTTTCCTAAATCATCTCCTCATGATGCTGACCACCTCAGTTACTTGCCAACATCCTCAGTTAAACAGATTGTACCATTCTGCCCCTTTAGTAGAAATTGCCTATGTCAAGAGTGTGTCAAATGGTTCAGTTTTTTGTGTTTCCTGGAAAATCTGAAAAAAATGACTTAGGCGATTATTTCAAGAGGGTGACGATATTGGTTTATATTTTCATTTGCACAATTTGTGGTATCTTTGTAAATAATTGTTTTCTAACTTATCTGCACTGTCCACTTCCTGCTGCGTGAATTAACATCTCCCCACTGTGGAACAATTATGAGCACATTCTCTTGTTTTTCTTTTATGTTAATTCATTAGTTATTCAGGTAGGGTCCCTCACCATGGGGGAGTTGGGCGGGACCAGGTTCACTCTGGTGTCCGCCTCAGAGTCACTGGACCGCGGGAGGACCGGCGCGCTGTGACCCCATCCGGCTCCGCTGACGCGCCGCGCCCGGCGGGGCCGCTCGACCCTCGGGTTGAATCCGCCCGCCGTCGAAGTGGCCCGGATGATGCTCGGGAACGTCGGGGACCCCGAGCCGGTCTGACAGTCTGGCCTCAGGAGGCGACCCCCGCGGTCCGCCCCGGTCCTCTCCCGAGACGAAGCCCGGGAGGAGGTGACCGGGGGCGGCGGGACGTCCCGGAAGGCCGCGCCGGAGCCTCCGCCGACCCTCCGCAGGGTGGACCGCAGGAGGAGCTCCTCCGCCAGATCCTTCCGCCGCCGGTTCTTCTTCGACAGCGCCAGAACTTTGTACCCCAGAAATAGACAGTTGAGCAGAAGCAGCGCGACCACGCACGGGATGAGCAGGAGGACCACCAGAGTCAGGTTGGTCACGGGGGAACCGGGGTTCACACTCGGCGGCGTCGTCGACGGACGAATTTGCGACATTTCATCCCCGGCGTGGACGTTTAAACAACCGAAAAAAGGTGAATTTTGGAATATCTCGCTCGACGCCGACGCGGTCCCGGTGTGTCTGAACGCAGGTGCTCCGAGGGGGTCAATCAACGCGGGGCCGCTTTGACCGTGGATGGACGCGACATGCCGGCCTCCGTGTTCTCCCGCCGGGGTCCACCCGTGGGTCGTAGGTCATCGTGGCGGACGACAGGGGAAGCGGGGCCGCGGGAAGACGCCGGTCAGACGGCAACAGGTGCTCGGAGTCACCGGAGGCAGAGGAAAGAACCGCGTTAGCTTGAAGGCCGTTAGCCGTTAGCCGCTAGGTGGTAGCAGTGAGCTGGGGTTTGCAGCCGTGGCTGACCTGCACTCTCAGAGTCTTGTTAGGGTTTTTTTTTATTTTTTGTTAAAATGTTTGCTGTGTGTCGACATGTGAATGTATATGCACAAATATTTATACTGTACAAAAATACATTTGATGATTGGGAGTTACGAATGGACGGTGCAGTGGTTAGAGATTGGGTCGTGAACCTTTTGGACTGGGAGAGCCATAAAAGTAAAATATTTCTAAATATATTTCATTGAGAGCCATATAGTAGTTTTAATGTATAATAAATTAAATATGTCATACTTTTAATGCAACCTCTGGCACTGCATGGATTTGTTCGAAGTTCCGCTTTATATTTGACTTTTTCATCAATGCAATTTTATTATTGCGTAGTAGACATACCGCAGATCCAAATGCAAATTCCTCTGTCCACGCAGCCTGGAATGCACGGCAATCATCTTCTTTTTGTCTTTTGCCATCTTTTCCGGTACGAGGGTTGAAGCGGATAAACTAGTGGTCTATCTGATAAAATTGATTTCCTCACCTTTACAATGACCCGGACATGCTTGGAAGCCATCGGGACCGACGGGTGACCCGTGAAATTTATCTTCAAAACTAATTTCTGTTTACTTTAAAATGACATTATTATCATTAAGAAATATCACAAGTATTTTAAAATCAGTTCCACACTGATTTTTTTTTTTTTTTCCTTCAACTCAAAATTGTTTGGGAGCCATATGCCGTCACCGGAATAGTTCTCCATGTTCTCCCCAGGTCTGCCCTGTCTTCCTCCCATCCATCCTGCACTCGGGGTAGCAGGAGTCTATCTAGATCTATCTCAGCTGTCATTGGGCCAGAGTCCCGAAAGTCCATACAAACATAGACAACATTCACTCACTCATTCAGGGTAGTTTTTCCCATCCATCCTTCTTCTGCTGCTTATCCTGTACTCAGGGTCGCGGGGGATGCCGAAAGAGTGATTTGTTGTATGACCAATGAATTGTTGTATTACTTTAAATCAGTGGTCCCCAACCCCCGGGTCGCGGCCCGGTACTGGGCCGTGGATCAATTGGTACCGGGCCGCTCAAGAAATAATCGATTACTTCCATTGGATTTATAATCTAAGTCTGAACAATCTTTATTTTGAAAAATCTTTCATTTTGAAAAATGACCGGAATCTCTCGGTTACATCTTGGTCACTTGAGCGCCAAAAATGTAACCCACAAGCTAGCAAAATGAGTAAAAAACAGACATCGGACGGAAGATTTCTTTTCGATGGGGGAAAAGGTCTAGTGAAGAGACAGAAGAAGAGCCCACAACTTCCAAGAAAAAGAAAGATTTTAACAGACAATACCAGGATTTCTAACTGAAATGTAGATTTATCGTATCAGGTGATTCCCACAGACCAAGCCGCTCTGCATAATATGAGACACTGAGGCATTGAAGCCTTCATTATACTCATATTATGAGTATACCTTTTTATCTGCAGTGATAAAAAGGTTGGGGACCACTGCTTTAAATGGCACGAGAATGAGAAAGGGAATGGCTGTATGTATCTTAATGGCGTGTGAATGAGAGAGTAAATCTTCATAGAATTGAAGAAGCCTCTTTGATGAGAGGTGAAACATCTTCAAGGGAAGAAATTCAAATCTACTCACCACAAAAAGATTTTTGACAAGAATTGACCATGACTTTGAATCTCCAGTACCTCCGTAGATGAGAGAGTAAAGGGGTTGAATGTCTCTATATGATGTGTAAATGAAAGAGTGAATGGTTCTCCATCTCTGTGATGGACTCGTGTCCGGAAACGGCCTGGCACACCGGCAACCCTCGGTGAAGGATAAGCAGTGGTCAGAGAAATTAGATTAGAAAGCATTTAAAATGTTTACAGCTTCGTTCAGTAATGTGCCGAGAGAAAAAAAGAGCAAACAGACCTGAAACCTTTGTTAGCTCAGCTCATTATCACCAGAATAAGACTCAAGAGTCTCCAGTCTTTAATGAGAGGCAAATTGCAAATCCTTAAGCGCAAGTCCTTACCAGGGTGATTATTTTCTGGTAAGTTGTTATTATTTTTCAGCTACATTATTGCTGCTATTGTCCTGAGTCCCCCTCTTAAGCCTCGACTCATTATTTCGTATTGTTACTACTATCACGCATCCCAAACTGCTTCTCGTACCACCCGCGCTCTGCTCCTAGCGTTTAATCAACCGGTTTCCACGTGGCAGATGGCTGCCCACCCCGAGTCTGGCTCTGCTCAGGGTCTCTTCCTGCTAACATGGACTTTTTTTTTTCCATTTTCCAGCCATGTGCACCTGGTCCGTCTCTATAAATGTAATAAAGTGTTTTTGAGACCTGCTGTTGATGAGAATAACCCAGAGGGAGACTCGGTTATGAACCGAAACTAGATAAACAAGACCAGATTGAATTGATTTCTGCGCAGTATCACTTTGAAAACCTGGTTTCACTTCTCCGAGGATTTTTTCCTGCAAACTAATCGACAAATTCCAAAATTAGCCCAAAGTCTTTCCATACATACATACACAAAACACAGTTTAAAATGATGTGCTTTTATTTTTTCATGCTTCCAAATATATCAAGTAAGCATACATCGACTGCCGTATCAATATTTACAAACTTTTCAAATAATGCAATATAACATTTGACGGATGAATCTCTCTTAGAGACAATGTTTGTGTTTTTGTACACAAAGTCGATCTTTGTACACAAGTACATTAAGCTATTGTAATAAATCAATGCAAAAGTCAGTCATATGAGCACCATATAACTATTTATAGTCAAGTCTCTTTTCCTGTTTCTACAATTCAGGCTTAAGTAAGTAAGGAAGTCTTTACAGACTCGAATAGCACGCTGATATCCTGCCACAAGTATGCAAATAGAACAGTACAATTACCCTTTTCATTCAAGAGAAAGGCTATTGAATCCATGTTCGCACCCAAGGACTCCATCTGTCAGCTCATAGCTCGCTAACCAGGTTGCGCTCTGCCTCCGGAGAGCAGAGCATCTTCTCCTCGCCGACCTCCGCCTGCCCTACAACTCTCTTTAGTGCTGCTTGCCGTTTCCCAAACACAAAAAGAGGTTGTGAATGGTTGTGATAGTAGCACCTCAGGCAAGGCTATTGGTGAATAATTCGATAATAGCACACAGCTAGCGAAACCGACTGTGTATTTCAGGTGAATGAGAAGCAGGTTAGCACTGGGCGAGACTGTGCTTGATGATCTCCCGGGACTGGGGCGGGATCCTGTCGGGAAAGAGCACCTGGAACTCCACCACCAGGTCCCCTCGATGGGCCGGGCTCTTGGGCAGAGGCAGACCCTCTCCCCTCAGGCGGCAAACAGCACCAGGTTTAATGACATCGCTGCACGGTAGAGGCATCATCCGGTTGTCAAGAGTAGGAACGTTCAGCGTGCATCCACATAGAGCCTGGAAGAAAAGGGCGAAGGAAAAGATGAGTTTCCTTGTGGAATTTCACAGTTTCATAATTGCTCTCTTGGAAAAAAAAAAAAAAAAAAAATCAATTAAGTTTCGTAACAGCTCAGTAGAGACTGTCGGCGCTGTCAAAGCATTTTATGTTATGCAATAAAGTAGTGCTACAGCTGTTCTAGCCACTGCTCTATTTACTGGCTGTGTGTGGGAGTCAAGTGCTTCTATGACTGAGGGCCGCCATAGGAGGATGGAGGAGCGCTTTGAAAAGTCAGTCTCTGTGATGGCTACCCGGCTAATCTGCGCGTGGGCCGGGCCCGAGTGTGAGCCAGAGACAGCGCGAGCCAAAAAAGCCGCCTTTCTGCGTGCCTGTCGAGGCAGAGGAGTCTGCAGCAGAGATAGTAGTGTAGTGGGGGCAGTCGGTGCTGACGCTAAATTTAGCTGCTGTTCTGCCTCACTTTGCAGGGGCTGGTGAGGTAACAGAGGCGTTGGCATGCTGCTGTTCCGCTAGCGGGGGCCTGTCAGCTCATTTTAAGCTGCCAGCTAACAGAACACTGTGTTCCGTTTAAGACAGCAATCACGGAGATAAGTTGTCCGTATCTGGCAGTCATCTCAAGAACTGCCTTCTCGCCGAATTGATTTTCTTTAGCGTTTGGGCGAGAGCTTTGTTAAATAGTTATGTAAAATGGTAGGTTGCCAAACTTGCAGCCTATGCCTGTATACGGATTTTTTTTTTTTTTTTTGCATTAGAGGTGATTCAGACTCACCTCTTTGAGTGTGATCTTTGCGGTGTAGATGATGTTGGACCCCTGTCTCTTGTACTGTGGGTGCTCCTTGTCCTTGAGAATGAAGGTGATGTCTGCAGGGGTGTTGTTGGGTGTCTCATCTCCCTCCCTGGGGAACGTGATCTTGGTCCCGGCCTTCCATCCTTTCTTCACCACCACGTTTAGCACCTTGTCTTCGGATCGCAGACTCTGGCCGTCCGGGTTGAGGCGACTGCGGGTGACCTTAACGTGTTTGGTGCAGCCCTGCAGCACCTCCTCCAGGGTCACCAGAAGATCGTGCACGATGGCTTTTCCTTGCAGGCGGCGCTGGCCTCTTCGAAGCCCGCCGTCCTGGCCGGCGAACCCGCCCACGTGGCTGAAGGTGAAACGTCTGAAGGGGTTGAAGAGGTCGTCGTCGCCGTCGAAGTCGTTGCCGAAGAAGATGTCGAAGTGGTCGGAGGCGTGGAAGGAGAAGGTGCCGTGAGAATCGCTGGGGTAATTATTGCGAAAAATATTGCCCGGGCCTGCCATAGACAAGCCGTTCTTAAGGCCTGAAACACAAAGACACAAACAACAAGGAAGGTCAGTTGAAATCCTGAAAGATTCATGTTTTTTTAAGTATGATTCGTGATAGCATTATCTGTCTCTACAGTTTAAAATAGCTCAGTCAGTGGTGATTCTTCCACTTTCACTTCATTCCGAATCATGGATCATCCTGACAGCTATTTGTGCTGCACATCAGGCCAGTCCAATGAGGATGGGGAGTTTTTCCTCCAAAAATGGATCCTCAAAGAACCGCACCAGATGGCCGCCACTCTCTAAGCAACCGGGATAAAATTCATCTTCGCCTCGTCTCACCTTCTTCTCCGAACTGGTCGTAAATGCTCCTCTTTTTGGGGTCGGTCAGGATCTCGTAAGCCTCGGCGATCTCCTTGAACCTGTCCTCCGCATCGGCGTCGCTGTTCTTGTCCGGGTGGAATTTGAGAGCCATCTTCCTGTAAGCCTTCTTGATCTCGTCCTCGTTGGAGTCGGGCGACACGCCCAGGACTTTGTAGAAGTCCTTACCCGTGGGTTTGATGGAGAGGCACGGTGTGTCCGGCTCAGACTTGGTGCTCTCCTGCAGGAACAAATACACACATTTATTACATCATTAAACTGCCCATTCAGAAAAAGGATCTCCGGCGGGGAATAAAAATGCAGCGTTCTCCGAAGAATACCAAAAAGGACGGGCCCGCCGGGCAAATATGTGCATTTTCACAATCCGGCGCATTATCGCGGGGGGTGGGGGGGGGGCGCCGCATGTGTGCGGGGTCCCGAGGGGCAAAAGGCTTCCCCCCGACAACCGGGACTCTTTGCAGCGATTGGCTGAGAGGCGAGTCCGCGTCCGTGCCATTTGAATGAGCCCACAGCAACAGGAATGGGATGAGCAGCTCTTCCAATCCAATTACACGCCACGCACAACCGTACACACACTTTTCAAACCGAACTAAGGACAAAAAAAAGAAAGCAGACTCACCGCAGACGAGGACGAGCCCGAGCTGTCCCCGCGGTGCATGACCCGCACTTTGCACCTGACGTTGCCGGTCTTCTGCTTCACGCCGAACTGAGTCCAGATCAGAACCATGATGGATGTGTTAAGGCGACGGAAGAGGAGGAGCGGAGGAGCTGCGTTTCGCTGTCCAGAAGCACCGGTGCTGAAAAGAAAACCCTCCTGTCTTCGCCGCTCTGCCGCTCTGCTCTGCTCTGCTCCGTTCGTCTGCCGAAGTAGCGGCGCTGCGGCTCCTTTACTATCCGCTCACCCGCCCACGCGGCGTGACCGTGCTTCCCCCGGCCCCGCCCCTTTCCGCGCTCGCAGCAGGGGGATGCCGGTGTCCTCAGTTGGCGCGGCGGGAAGCGATTGGCGCTCCGCGTATGAGCGCACGGATGTGGACGCCTCCCATGGCCATCTGGAGCGCCGCTTCCGGAGGACGGGAGGAGCGGAGCCGAGCAGACGGGCTCGGAGGAGATAACGCAGAGACGAGACGGAATAGGAGAAGGAGACCCAGACGGACGCCTGAAGCGCGTCCACGCTGGAACCCAAGCCATTTAACAATATAGCATTTAATAACAATAGAATGTGAGAGAAGCCAGACTGAGATGGTTCGGCCATGTGCGCAGGAGGGGAAGTGAATATATCGGTGGAAGGAGGCTGAGCTGCCCGGCAGGAGGTCTAGAGGGAGACATAAGAGAAGATTTATGGATGGAGTGGACATGAAGTTAGTTGGTGTGAGAGAATAGGATTAGATGGAAGAGGTTGATTTGCTGTGATGATCCCTGAAGGGGAAAGAAGAAGAAGAAGCTAACAACAATGATATTTTATTCGATCACATGGCGTCATCTTTGATGCATCAATTTCATCTTCAGTTAGGAGCCTTCTGGGAAAAAAAAAAAAAAAAAGCCCTACATTAATATACGGGAGTGTGAGCCGGTTGTGTCGCCGTGGACAAGAGAGGGAAATGAAATGCTAAGAATAGGAACAACTTTTATGAAGAGCAGGTCTGGCAAGCACTCTTTGAAATGTTTTACAGACACCTGGTGACAGCGGCGAGGAAAAAAAGCAAAAACGTCTTTTTCTGGTATCAACGCGGGCGGCCTTCTGTCTCGACCAGTCGGGGTAGAAAGAGAGAGCGGGAGGGAAGGCGAGGGAGGGAGTGATTATAAGGGTTGGGAAGGAAAAGCACATAGATCTCATCCTGAATAATAATGTCACGAACAGTTATCTGTGATATTATACAATAATGACTTAAATATTCCTCAAAGAGATAACGGTGGGCGCCTGGGAGGATTCGCCACGGCCCGTCAAGCCACATCACCTTGGATTTGGAAACGTGAGAGGACACGTGAAGACCCACGGCAACGGTAAAATCCGAGCGAATATCAGGTCGGTTATGGCCTTACATAACACGTTCCCTCAGATGACCCTTGTTTGAGCAAAGACGGGGGAAATAATAAGACGATAATAATAAAACTGCCGTCAGTCAGCTGCGGATGAAAAGGAAAAAGCACAAACAAAACCGTAGCGGCCTACAAATAATGTGATCGTTTGCCCTAACAAGGTTGTCCCAGTCAAATAGCTGCATATCTAAAACCACCTTGTTAATTTACATGTGACGGGTATTTTAGTACAGCACATCTAAAATGCTCCCCCTTTATCGTGCACACGGTCTGTTGATTTTAAAGCGCTCAAAACCCCCCCCCGAACGCCTAAGAGGAGAAGTCTGTCTTTTACTATCCATTTAATGTTCCCGTAGATCAGCCTGTACCGCGAGCTAAGGGATTTTTGCAGTCGAATAGGTAATTAAAATTCCACATCTCGTACTCCCCCCCCACTCTGTTTAGAAAACGCAGCCCAGAATATATCAACGTGCAAACAATTTTCAAGTCAAAAGATCGCACAAAGCTACGGAATACTGAATCACTGATCGTTTCAGTGAATTAATGGTATTATAAATCATGCTTTAGGCTCCTTTCAGGTAAAATAGAATGTACGCTTTGGATTTTAAGCTCCGTTTTGTTCCTGCCTGGAGTTTTTGTCGCGCAGGTGTGCAAACTACCCAAACAGATCCTCTGTCATTCTGCATAGCAACCGTGTTCAGGTCTTTTAACACTAATGAATGCAATTCATCGCAAATGAGAAGCTTAATAGCGGACAGCTGTGGAGGGAGCGGGCGACATCAAGTTACACAACTCGGCGCGATTCAGTCCATGCGCCGTTTGGTAACCGCTCAATCATCTTCCCCCGATGATCGTTCAGACAGGAGCCACTTCCTAGACATGTTATGTCATCCCAAAAAGAAGGGATCAGTTTTGGATGAAAATAGCTGTTTGACTCTCGCTCTCATTGAGGAATATTTCTGCTTTCGGACCATTCAATACAACACGGTGACAGAGAGCCGGCCGCGCAGCCGTGGAAATGGAAATTGTTGCCACGGGGATTGTACATACATGGCAAGGCTTCCTGTGCCGGCGCACCTCGAACATCCAATGAGGGTTGGAATTTCCCGGGGATTCTCTTTTCATCTCACAGGAAGTGGCAGACAAATTTGGATCGAATGTGTGGATCCAGGAGCGTCACGCACCAGATCGCAGCTCTCGCATACTATTCACAGCCTCGTTCGCGGCCCACGGGAACAGCCTGACTCTGTGTTTTACACATTCACACTCCCTCTCCCAGAGAAACACATACAAAGTGGCCTGTCAGTCTCGGAGAAAATAGCACTGATTACAGCACCAAGCTGTTCTGGCTCGGTTATTGTTCGGCGGCCAGGAGGTGGACGGCTTTACGCCGCCTTGTGCGATCTTTCATGATGCCTTAAGTAGACGCTTTTGTTTCTTTTGGCAGGAAAAAAACAGGGTCAAGCGGTATCATAACGATGGGAGGAGAAAAGCGGGGCGACCGAAAAGAGAGAGTCAATAAGCGAAGCGTTGCAGATCATCTGTCAACCGCGCAGGAGGAACGGTAATACATGGAAATATATGGCTGCCGGTGGAAAGAAGTGGGCTGCACGCCGCTCAGATGGAAGAATAAGAATAGGAACAACTTTATTTATCCCGAAGGAAAAATGTTGTGCCAGAGCTACAAGAAAAATATAACAATAATAAATAATTGTAGAAAAATTGTAGAAACAGTAAAAAAAAAAGAGAAAAATGGGGAATAAATACAAATAAACTATAAAGAGTCTTAATGCTCCAATAATAATAATGATAATAATGCTCCAAAAGTCAGCAGTGCTTCAATGTGCACATCCATAGAGTCTCTAAATATAATCTTGAGGGGAAGTCAGTGGATGACAAAATAAAAAAAGAAATAGATAAAAAAAATAAAAGAAAAAAAAAACAAAAAACAAAAAACAAAATAAAATAAAACAGAATTATAAAAAATAAAATTAAAAAAAAAAAAACAATTGAAATGCCAGGCTATTGAAAATATATACTCTTTTTGTAAAAGCTTCATCACAGAAGTCAGTACAGCTAGAAAATAAGTGCTGTGGGATTTAAAGTAGAAATTCTTTGAAAAAATGAAAACTGAAATAGTCAAGCTGTACTCAGTTCTGTTCCATCAGTGCTAAAGATTGAGTCATTTTAGGTGCGAGACTGTTCCTTTTTTTTTTTTTTTTTTTGCTTTCAGATTTCACAAATGATTGTTGAAAGAGGCCAGACAGCCTGAGCTCTGAGACCGTGATATTTGGCCACCTGCACCAGCCGAGCGTCTCGTTCTTTACAAAGCATGATTCCGGCTTTAAAAACCACTATCACAAAAACCAAGGATGACGTCTAGCAAACATTTTGTAAGAAAAGAATAAATCCCCCTCAGTATCTAATAGGAGATATAATGATACTTTTCATTTGTGGTTGCCGAAGAGATCTTCTTGGCTACAAATCAGAATGATATGATGAACTTGTCCTTCACTGCAGTTCCCCAGCCACTCGGTGAGTCGATTAAATTGAAGATTAAGAAATTTTCTAATGGAAAAAATGATCTGCCACTAAATTAATTATTCAAATCTCTCTTGCTTTTTTTTTTTTTTTTTTTTACTGGAAAAAGGAAAAGTACACCAACCGTATATAAAGTGCTTTCACTTATGAAAGAGATCTGAATCGCCGGTCACGGTTGAATTTCTTTTTTTTGAAATTCAGCTTTATTTACATGTACAAAATGCCGTGGTTTATATTGTTATATGACCGGCTAATTTTAAACGCCAGACAACGGAGCAGACAAACAATATCTCTGCTCTTTGTCTTCTTTGTTTTCACCTCCGTGGCGAGCGTTTATCTATCTGGGGCTCAGCCATGTCTCCCTTTCCCTTTTCATGTTTGGTTGGAGCTGTCGGTGCAGCCTGCAGGGGACTCGGGAAGGTGAGTCACGCTGCTGCTGCTGCTGCTGCGAGGACAAAGAACAAACACAGGGGAAGTGACACCAACCTCTTTTCACATCTTCCCACTGCCAACGCTTATTCTGTCCTTCAAAAGGTTACAGGATGAATCAACGACTCAAAGAACAACTCCGCTCCGGCGTAGTTTTTCTATCTACAGGCGACAGGGAAGAAGAAAAACAGGGAAAACAAACACACCTCGGATTGCCGAGGGAAGAATCCCCGTGTTAAAATAGCCGGCCGAGAGAGAAACGCATAGGAGACGTTCCAGACGAGACAATATCACAAGTCATATTTTATCACCAGCCAAAGCAAATTAGATGTTCTCGACCTCCCCGTCCGTCGCCTCACACACCCCCCCCCCCCCCCCCCTCCCGCCGCCGCCGTCGTGCTGCAGCTCCCACACGTCTGCGAGTGTGACAATCTCTTATGTGAGGTACTGGCTAGACTGAAGCCATGTGTCTCGGAGAAACTAGACACACAGGCAGATGGCACGCAGAAAAATACACTCTTAAAAAGTAAATACAGACAAGGGCGCAGACAGAGCAACCAATACACCGCAATCAGGTGGAAATCACGCCGTTTTAGCAGTGGGAAAAGGACACCAAAATGGTAGCCGGGTAGAAAATCGGGGGGAGGAAATAGATAAGCGAGAGTTTATAAAAGTAGGCTACATTTCTCTGTGAGTGCACCGTGGAGAGGCATGCAGCGATGATAAAAGCAAACAACACAACCGGAGGCAGTGATGGATTATACCCGGCAGAGATGATGGTGCTTTTGCAGAGCCGAGCACTTTATGAAATCTCTGCAGCTCCCGGTCTTCTCCGCCGTAATGCACGGCAGCATATTAAATGATCTGCGGGCGACCGCTGGAGCCGTGCAGTTGAAGGAGGAAAGGGGTTTGAAAAATTCTGGATATTTCCATGTAACAACTGTATGCGTTAAAACTGGGAACTGTTATAAAGAGTCCAACCGGTTTTTATCTGCCAATCATTCTAGTTATTATTGTGGATTTCCGTGACAAGCGGTCTGTTGGAAAAGGCTGCCCTCTGCTGTGTGCAGGTGCTGGTGCAAGAAAGAAAATGTCCAAACACATCAGAACCAGTTCTCCTTCCAAACAGGGTTATTTATATAACACATATTATTATTATTATTATTATGTAAGAGATGAAACCTCACAATTGCGCTGCTTTTTGTACAGCTCCTACAATTAAACAGTCAAGGAGGACAATGAAAGTTAACAAAAAAAGTTCTCTCAAAGGACGCCCGTTTATTATAATCCACCATTTATAGCCTAAATATACCTCTTATGACGTGCAGGGATTGAACTATTGTTAGTTTTCCATCAGTTCATTAAGTCGTAATAACGCGTCTAGACATTTTCGATTCTGTGATTTAAATAACGTCCGATTTCGGAAGGATCGAACTCACGACGTTACTTGCATTTCGTCGAGAATTACCGTCGTATCTGTTTTTTTGACCACCGAATAATCCAACGTCGTCTTTATTTCCAGGTTTCCCCGAACACGAGGAGGGAACCCCGTCCGATCGCGTCGAATCAGCGCATCCGTCTCCCCGACGACAGCCGGGAACGTCCGACGGGCTCTCCGAGAGGCCGTTTCTAAAGAGGCGACCTGCTGACGGCCCAGGATTTCCGTGGAAACGAGGACAAAGATGAGAAGCGACAAGCCGGCGAGGCCACGCTCAGGCAGGTAATGTAAAGTGAAAGGGGATTTCACAAGACGACATCAAGACACACGATACGGGAGGTGTCTTGCGGTTGTGTTGACGGCGAGAGAAAAACGGGAATAGATGTTTTAACCCGAACGTGCCGTCGGCTGTGAGGCCGTTGACGTCGCTCACGCACGGTTACGCGCGCTGGTATGCGATGGGATTGATGTATACTGCTCAAAAAAATAAAGGGAACACTTGAACAACACAATGTAACTCCAAGTCAATCACACTTGTGTGAAATCATAGTGTCCACTCAGGAAGCAACACAGATTCATTTTGACTTGTTTTAAGGACATTACATCAAAGTTGGATCAGCCTGGAGTTTGATTTTACGCATTAATTTTGAGTGTGATTCCTAATCTAGACCTCCGTGGGTTGATACATTTAATTTCCATTGATCATTTTTGTGTGATTTTGTTGTCAGCACATTCAACTGTGTAAAGAGCAAAGTATTTCATAAGAATATTTCATTCATTTAGATCTAGGATGTGTTTTTTAAGTGTTCCCTTTATTTTTTTGTGCAGTGTATTTTCATTTCATCAGACGGAGAATCACGACCATATTTTATGTTTTAATATTTGAAAGCCAGTATTGAGTACATTTTAAATCACAGAAGATGCGATACAGGATGAAAGGAAATAAAATAAAAAAAAAAAAAATTCTGAAAACATGGCTTAAAAAGAATTGTTTCATCAAAAAATGAACTCCCAGACACTGTGTTCCCACCCACATGTCGAGAACAAAAACAAAAAAAAAAACACTGCAGAATAGAAGGCCTTTATTCGGTTTACCTGCATTAAACCAAGCTTTGGGGGTCACCGGTTGTTTTTATTTCCCCAGAAACGTCCATTATAGCACACAGAAATCGCAGACATGTAATTGTGGATTTTATTGTAGCTAACTTCACTTCAGAGAAGCAAAAGATGTGCTTGTTTTGCAAACTTTCAAGCCAAAAGAGAGAAAGAGAGAGGGTGTCAGAGGAGCATTACAAAGGAGATCTTGTCTCCTGCTGTTTGCTCAAGTGTGAGGAACATTGGCAGATGTTCACGTGGGTCAAAACCGAGGACCTACGGTGGACGTTTGTTGCCGAGAACACATTATCAGTGACCTTCCTTTAATTTGAACTTTCATTTCGGGGCTTCAATTGACTTAACCCAGCAGACGTTTTCCCCATATTGGTTTATCGTGCTTGAAAATTGGTTTACCCATCGCTTCACATGCTGTGCGCGTGTGTGTTTTGGACCGTAAAAAAAAAAAAAAACGGGTGAATTTTCATTTTCTGGAAGCCTTTGCTTCAAAAATGGCTACAAGGCTTGATTTTGGAAAACATGCCGTAGTTCATTTCCCCATTACGTCACGGTGCCCTTGCAGGAGTCCGAGCCCCTGCTGTTACACTCTGCAAATTGCTCTGCAAATAGGAAGTGTTTCCAGACAGAACGCCAGCAGCGGATCCCAGTTTGGCACGGGCACAGATTGCCGGTGAGGAGAGCACTGAGCCCAGAAAACAATGATGCAGGGGTTTATATATCCATATATATATACTGCTCAAAAAAATAAAGGGAACACTTGAACAACACAATGTAACTCCAAGTCAATCACACTTGTGTGAAATCATAGTGTCCACTCAGGAAGCAACACAGATTCATTTTGACTTGTTTTAAGGACATTACATCAAAGTTGGATCAGCCTGGAGTTTGTTTTTACACTTTAATTTTGAGTGTGATTCCTAATCCAGACCTCCATGGGTTGATACAATTGATTTCCATTGATCATTTTTGTGTGATTTTGTCGTCAGCACATTCAACTGTGTAAAGAGCAAAGTATTTCATAAGAATATTTCATTCATTTAGATCTAGGATGTGTTTTTTAAGTGTTCCCTTTATTTTTTTGAGCAGTGTATATATGGCAGATCCCTTTCTTTAGTATTCCAGTTTTAATCACTCCCCTCCTTTATAACGCTGCCAAGGAGGTTATGTTATAAGTTCTGCTGGTCTTTTTAATATCTATCCGGATTACACAAGCACCGCTTTCATAACCCTGGGTGTGGGAGCCGAGGATGGGCCCCCGAGGGGAGGCCGTTAAATCTCCATGTAGATGCTTTTATTATTTTTCACCTTTTTTGAATTAAACATCGCTGGCAGTGTTTTTTTTTTTTGCTGCTTTACCGACGTTCGTATTTGGACGGACGCGTATTTAATATTCCAGTCACATCAGGTGAAATGTGTCAGAGAAGAGATCTCAGTCTGAAGGGACCTCATTATATAAAAGTCGATTAGAAAATAGAGAAATACAAATGCGTTGTTCTTCAAAGAAGTGCACGACCTCGCTGAACTGTAGATCTTTTTAGCGAATCGCGGCTTTTGGACTGTTAAAGTGCTTTAGCTTCCACCTTACCGTGGAGCCGAGGCATCGCGCGGCACGCTGCTATCTGATGAGGAGTCACAATTTCCTGAGGGAACTATTTTATTTTACTGTATTTTGACAAATCCCGTGACGTGACTGACAAACATTCCAGTCACCATTAAAAATTTAAATTCTCAGGATTACATATTATCGCGACACCCGATGCACGGGGGGGGGCGCTTTAGTTTCTCAGCATGTTTGCTTTTGTTCACTTTTGCAAAGAAAGCGGCTGATCTGTTCCCCTTTTCCTCGGGGGGTTGCAGAGAGGATCCGGCTTGTCTAGCTTTTATCTGCGTGCACGGGGCTTCTTGTCTTTGAATCTGCACGCCGGAAAGTCGCAAAGAAACACTCTTGAACCGAATCATTATTTTTTTTCACAGCGCCTATCCTGAAAGTTGTCCACGGCGGCTCATTATTTCTAAACATTTCCATGTTTTTTGACTCTATCCAGAGGTGACTTGATAGCAACCGCATCTGGAAGAAGTCGTAACTTATAGCCGCTAATACGACAAGAGGACTTTTTTTTTTTTTTTTGACCCGCCTCATTTCATCCCTCCGTTTAATGCAAAATCAATAGACAAAAGTCCTCGACGCTATTATTTATATTGTCATCCTCCGTACCGCTACCGCTCATAAACCACCGAGGAGAGAGAGCTCTTCCATGGAAATTAAACCGGTGTGGGAACATCGTTCCCTGCGGTGCAGACAGAGGAGCCGGAGCGAAATAATAAGCTCTGCTGTCCGTTTACCCCTTTTTTTTCTTCTTGAAATTCTTTTTTTTTTTTTTTTTTTAAGGAGCGATCAAAGAGCGCTTCCCCAGAGCTCCCCACTTCCCTCATCAGTCACACTTTTTCGCATGAAAGAATGGGCGTTTGTTATGTTGCCCCATAAACCTCCATTCTCTTGATCTCGAAGCTCCGTCAATATAAAAGCACTTTTCTTACGTGAAGTAAATTCTCTGAAGAATCAACATCTACGGTTGGTTTTCGGCACAAGGTCGCAGAACGTTTGGACAAAAGCAGTCGCGTGTTATCTTAATACATCTGTTTCTTTCATGTATATTTTGATTCGCTTCTTCTTTGTTTGAGTGTTTGATGCAATTTATGTCCGTCGAAGTTCCTCGAAGATTGATGCAGATTGAAGCTGCGCGTTATTTATTTGCGTTGCTCGCTTTGGTTCAGGGTTTGAGAGTAAAAATAGGTCTTAGCGTTCTCTTTTCCACAAATTCTATCTAAATGGAATTAGCTCATGCTGTGCAATCTGAAAATAAACATCATTTATTCTATTTCGTGATTGAATCACATGGAAAATCCCATTACATAATGCCAATAATTGAAATTATGATTGATTTTGGATTGACATTGAGACTGTATCTTTCAACGGTAATAAAGTACAGGTTCAAATGAAGCTATTTTTGTTTTTCATCTTGAAAAATTAAACATGAATTTCATACCGCAGGGAAATTAAAAATAATGGACAGGTAAGAGGAAAAAAAGGATGATTCAAAAATCTCCCGTCACTCAATGGATGGATGAAATGTTTACCGAGGAGAACTTTTTTCTTCTTTTCGTCAAAGGTTGATAATATTTGTGTATCTTACCTTTTAATAAGTCATTCAAAGAGCTTCCCCACGTTCCCGTTGCAGAGGATATCTGATAAATGTGATCGAGTTGAGGGTAAAATACTATTAATATTACGGTCTTGAGCAGGAGTCAGGAACCTATGGCTCTTTTGAGTTGAAAAAGAAAAAAATCAGTTTGGAACTGATTTTAAAATACTTGTGATATTTCTTCATAATAATTTTAGGGTTAGATGGAGAAAGTTGATTCGCTGCGGGAAAAGCCGATAGAAGAAGAAGAAGATCTCTTCATAATACTGTGTCATTTTAAAGTAAACAGAAATTAGTTTTGAAGATAAATTGGCTTCTGAGCTCGTCTGGGTCATTGTAAAGGGGAAGAAATTAATTTTATCAAATAGCCAACTACTTTATCCGCATCAACCCTCGTAATGGAAAAGATGGCGACAAAGAAAAAAAAAAAAAGATGATTACCGTGCATCCCAGGCTGCGTGGACAGAGGAATTTGCATTTGGATCTGCGGTTTGTCTAATACGCTATGATAAAATTGCATAGATGAAACGGTCAAATATAAAGCAGCACTTCGAGCAAATCCATGCAGCACCAGCAGAGGTCGCATTAAAAGTAAGACGTATTTCATTTTTTGTGCGCTAAAAATACTATATAAAATACTAAATATTTGGCTTTTGTGGCTCTCCCAGTCCAAAAAGTTCCCGACCCCTGGTCTTGAGGGTCTCACCCATGTCTCGCTTAGAGAAAGTTTCTCCGAGGAAAAAAAGTGAAGTCTCTTCGAGAAGCGAATGCAGCTCAACGGCCTTGATGGGAAAATATTTTCCCGATCTGACGCGTCGCCTCTGTGATTCGCTTCTTAAAACACAAAATGAACAGTTCTGTCTGCTTAGATTTCATACGCTCATTAGCGTCTTCAAACTCGAAGAGTGTCAGATTAGAAAAAACACAACAACAACAAAAATAGACCAAAACTGATCCGACGGTGCGATTCTGAATGCTAATATTTCCACGTCGACGCCAAAGTTTTTGAAAATTCCGAAAACCCTCTATTTTGACCGAGCTCATGACAGCAGAGAGATGCAACCGTCTCAAGGTCCGGAAGGCCGAGAGAGCGAACAAGGTTACGCTTCGCTTTTAAGTTCTGACAACCGCAGATTGTACTCACTTCAAACCCGGTTTGTTTATCGTCTCTGTAGGACGAAGACTAAAAGCCATCATGCTGACGGATGGACAAAAAGCTTAGCGCGTCACAGCTCGCCGAGATCGAAAAAATACGCCGTGCGGGTTGTTGTGTTTCGCAAATATGACGGCACTTATTGCATTTCGTGGAAAACGGCCAATGACGAGCCAACGTTCCATTGACTTATGACGTGTTTATTTTTAAAGATCTCTTAATCGGAGAAATTACGCGGCACGAGGAGTCGTTTTGGGTCCAACGCTGATATGATGATTTTCAAATACAGTACGATGATTGTGATCATACATGCACAGGAACTGTACAAACTGATACACGCATTGACGGGCACACACGCATACGTACTTCCAAACGTTCACAAATACACACACACACACACACGCACACGCACACGCACACGCACACACACACACACACACGCCTCTGTGGACAGAGGCCTTCTTCGCGCTGTCGTATTTTTGGTGTTTAGAGTGAGTCGACGCTGTGCTGCGTGCTGAACTCCTGGAAGTCCAAGGGGAGGGTGTCTGCGGAGGAGAGACGTTGAAATGCTCAGATTTTTAAGTCTCGCGAGACCAAAGCGCATTTACCGCTACGACTTTACATTACGGCGCGTCTGTCGGAGCAGTATTTGGAAGATTTCCAGCTGCATTAGGTGAAACCGGCCTGTGCAATGAGCGGAAGCGGGAAGGTTGCTTTGAGAACCCCTCTGGCCTCCTTGCAACCCAGAAGGCGAGTTAAAAGAGACACCAGCTGTTTTGATGAATAAATGCTTGTACGCTTAATTCTCAGCCGGAAAACCGGGGACCGGAGTTTTACTTGGAATTGTTTAATCCTCCGGACGTCAGTTTCTTGCCCATCGGTTTATATTAGACTTTAATTTCATTAGTATTTTTGATATTCTGTTGCCATGAGGCCAGGTTTGGGAAAGAAAAAACCCTACAGACAGACAACAATATAATCGAACAAAATTGAGGTTAATTTCAGATTTAAATAATTGTTCGGATGAGACATGAAACTTCTGTATTTACAAGTTACTTCACATCCATCCATCTTTTATACTACTTATCCTGCAGTCAGGATTACAGGGCAAGAGGAGAAGAAGTTCATGCGAGTCCAATTTAGAAAATTGTCGGAAGTTTGGATATGTAATCTTCCATTTTGAAAGTGAGAAGAAGAAAAAAGTAAATGTATGGCCGCACTTGACTTGCTAACTCTAGCTTTGCTGTCACTGTATTCTGCAGCCATGCAGTCGCAAGAAGAATCCCTGGAATCACGAGCGCCCCCTACCATGAGGCAGGAGAACTACGTGCCTCACTTAGCAGCTCTCCATAGCCGTTTTATGATCACTCAGCACAAGAAACTAGTAATGCACATACAGTTGTTGACAAAAAAAACAATGTACATTTGAAATCTTGTTCATATAGCCAAAGTGGCAGTGACATTTTACTAGCGACATACAGAGACAGCAATATGGCCATCATTGCACCATCATCTACCTTGAGGCTCAAAAGCCTGCAGCCTCACCGCACGCCTCCTCTCAGTATTTGAACAGTAATTGTGAAAATTCAGTGATTTTGAATGAAAAAATCTAAACCTAGTGAAGTTAAATAAAAAATACCTTTATTGTCCAAGTCACTGATAAATATAATCATTTGATCCTTTTTTTTTCTTTTTTTTACATTTTTTTCTTTCCAAGATTGGCAAGTGAGGCACGGCCTCTCGTGCCTCCCCTGCCTGCTGTGCGTGAAATATGTATAGTTAACAAAGATATGCAAAACACCGCTATCTGGCAATATTTGGATTAACAGAGTTTTGTGCTATTTTCACTAAATAATTACCAGTCAGTAACATTCTGCTTTTGGTCTTTTAAAGATCCAACATCAATTTCTGTTTTTTTTTTTTTTTTTTTTTTTAGGAACCCCAAGAGCTTGGAGCACAGAACCCTTCATCACAAGTCCACGTGCCATCAAGTGAAAGGTAGAATTGTTTGTTACAGCTTTCAGGGCTGCAAAGAGTGAGTTAACAAACACACAAGTTGAGCGTCAATACTATATGAATGTAATGCAAGCTAACAACATTAATAAACAAATAAACGCGGCAAACTCCATTCCATTGAATTGCAAACCTTTTATATCCTGCTCATGAATGCTCGATGGATATACACAGGGCTGAGATTTATTTAATCATCATCCTGTTTATGCAACAAGATTAAATGTGTCCCACTTACCGGATACAATCCAGGAAGCACCAAGAAATAGGTTATATAACAGAAAAACAGCAACCGTAAACAGACAAGATGAATTCTTACCGTTGCAACGGTATTTCAGATTGGACCAGATGATGTTTTCCTGCGAGAAACAGAAGACGCCAAGCCGTCCTCCCCTCATGGTCGTGTCGATGGTCACGCCAGAGTCGGCCACCAGCTCAGTTCCTTCGTAAAATCGGGCCCTGAACAATCAGAATCAGAATACTTTATTGACGCCCAAGGTAGAAATTACTTTTTGTTTGCTCCTGCTTATAGAGCAAAGTGCAGAAATATCAAAATAAAACTCTATGTAAAAATAAAGAATATGATAGTGAATTATAAAATTAAAAAAAAATTAAACTAAATACAATAACATGAAAAAAAAAAAATTAAGAAAATACAATACAATACAATAACATAAAAATAAAATAAAATAATAAAATAAAAATAAAATAAGATAAAATACAATAACATAAAAATAGAAATAAAAATGAAATAACATAAAATAAAATAAAATAAAATAAAAATGAAAATAAAATAAAAAAGGTAAATAAAAATAAATAAAATATAATAAAAATAATGGGTAAATAAAAATACATATAATAAAATAAAATGAAGTAAAATACAATAACATAAAAATAAAATGAAAATAAAAATAATGGGTAAATAAAAATACATAAAATAAAATGAAATGAAGTAAAATACAATAACATAAAAATAAAATGAAAATAAAATAAAATAGAAATAAAATAAAATTAATATAAGCGTCGCAAAGGACAAGGCTAAAGAGGAGCCGATAGTGAGTTTCAAAATGAGGAGGAAGACCGTCTACCTGATGTATCCGACCTGTGGACGGTGCTGCAGATACCAGCGATAGGACACTTTGTCCTTCCAGCCCACGTTCCTGGGGTCCTTCCACAGCAGACGCACCTGGTCCTGGGTGTCTCCTGTGTGCCACAGCGAGTTTCTCAAATGCTCTCCGGGGCCGGATCTAGATTTCACAGCCTGCCAAAGAGATAGAGCGAAAGGGATGTGACGTGAGAGATAAAAATAGGGAGGGGAAAAAATGGGATTGATGCGGATGTGTCGCAAATGGCTCATTTCGCAACGTACGACATGTTTTGTTTCATTTCGATTTAAAAAAATATGACAAAACCTTAAGCTGGATGCCTGGCTCGGCCACGGCTCTGAACGGAGTCGCCTGCCAGTAGGTCTGTTCGGTTTGTTTCCACATGACGACATAAAAGGAGGAAGAGTCCTGGTAGCCAAAAATGAAGCCTGCGTAGTCGTCATCTGTCACCGTATTTACATGAAACGTCCCCTCGAAGTCCACCCCGCTGAAGGCAGTGTAACCTGAGCCAAGAGAGAGGTCGTAGGCAGATGCTTGGTGGAAATGCATAAAGTTTTTGTATGCCACTGGTCAGGTGGTTAAGTTGTAAGAAAAAACAGTTCAATTTCATCATAGATAATAACCGGATGATTTATCTAATTTACTCTCTGAAATGGTGCGTTTTTTGATAGTTTTGGTTTTGTAAAATAATAATAAAAAATGAATCAAATCAAATAGAATAAAATAATTGAATTAATAAAATTAAATTTAATGAATTCAATTCAATTAAATGACATTTTTGTGATTTCGGTCTTACCCAATGCAAAAAAAAAAAAAAAAAAAAAAAAAAGAATAAAATCAAATTAAATAAAATAATAAAAATCAATAAAATCAAATTAATTAAATTCGTTCAAATTACATTTTTGTGTTTTTGTTCTTACCCACTGCAAAAAATCAAATTAAATAATATAATAAAATTAATAAAATAATATGAATTAAATTCAATTCAATGAATTTTTTGTGTTTTGGTCTTGCCCACTGCAAAAAAAAAATGAATAGAATCATATAAATAAAATAATAAAATTAATAAATTGAAATGAATGAAATTCAATTAAATGACATTTTTCTGTTTTTGGTCTTACCCACTGCGAGTCCGGGGTCACTATTCATGGTCTGGACAATTTCCATTCCCTTTGTGGAAAAAGCAGAACGTTGATAAAATCCTACATTCTCTGCAACTGCAGTAAATTCTTATATACTTTTATTTGAACTCTCTGTTTAAGGTCTCGATCCTCCAACCTGATTCAAAACGACCCAGTTGGGGTCAATCTGAGCGTCTCCCTCTGGGTCCAGCACCACAGTCTGATAGGCCCTGAAGTCCGTCAAGGTAACTTCGGCATTTTCGGGGCAGTTGTCAATCCTGTCGATGATTTTGTCCTGGTCGAAGTCGGACTCGCACACGTCGCCGACTCCGTCGTCTGACGTGAGAGAATGGGATTCAGTGCAGTTCAATGCAATCCTATACTTTTCAAGGATTCATGACTTCTATTGTCATTGTACTGTATGTGTGGTTCAAGTAATCAGGGGTTGTGCCGAATTTAATGCTATGATCGCGCTGTTTTAGCAGTCCCTTACACTTAACATGATTAAATTGATGTGAAATGCCGGAAGAATGATAAAATAAAAGTGGATTCAGAATCAAAGGAAAAGATCTTTTCGATAACATAAAACCAGAAGCTGCTACATTCCCCTAGTTATGTGGCTATTTCTAACAAAGACTATCTCATCAAAAAAAAAAAAAAAATCTCATTATCATTACACTTCTGGCAAATATTGGGCAACATATAATCATTTTTATATTCCCTTTGAGTTTTGGGCAATCACCCCGCCTCCACTTATTGTTTGAAAGCCCCGGCCTTAAAGGCCTATTCCTGTTTAAGCGAAAAACAGATGCGGTGAATTCCCTCCTCCTCTAAATACGAGGGAAATAAAAGATCATTAAGTTATGATGCTATCACATAAAGGCTGTTGATGCACTGAAACAACCACTAACTGCTCGTCCCCCGGCGCTCCTTCTTTAAATGGTTAATATTTCATGTAAAATAAATTCAAGTTAAACGTGTTGAACGAGCATTTCTGGGGCTCGTACCGATGCACTCGATCCATTTCTGTTACCTCTCTGACCGCTGCAGATAGATGTGAATGTAAAGGCAAAAAATGATCACATGAATGAAAAGATAAAAAAGAATAGAAAAAAAAAAAATAATAATAATAAAAAAAAAAAATATATATATATATATACATTTCCGTTACCTCTCTGTCTGACCCCTGCAGATAGATGTGAATATAAAGGCAAAAAATGATCACATGAATGAAGAGATAAAAAAGAATTTAAAAAAAAAAAAAAAATGTATATATATATATATATATATATATATATATGTATACATTTCCGTTACCCCTCTGTCTGACCCCTGCAGATAGATGTGAATGTAAATGCAAAAAATGATCACATGAATGAAAAGTTTAAAAAAATAAAATAAATAAAAAATGTATTTAGATATAATTTGAATTTAATTTAAAATATATATCTATATATATATAGAGCGATCTTTATATATATATATATATATATATTATATAACGAAAACATTTTTATCTATATAATATATATATTAGATTATATATATATATAAGTTATACAAATATATTATATTATATATATATTATTTTTAATACATTTTTATATATTTTATATATTTGTACATATATATATTTTTTTTTTCTGTTTTTTTTCCGTTTTAAATATATATATTTCCATTATATGCATTTCCGTTACCTCTTTGACCCCTGCAGATAGGTCTTAACGTAAGGGCAAAAAATTATCACATGAATGAAAAGTAAAATATAAATTGAATAAATAAAAATGATAAAAAAAATATACATATATCAATTTCAGTTACCTCTCTGACCGCTGCAAATAGATGTGAATGCAAAGAATGAGAAAAAAAAGATCACATGAAAAATAAAAAAATCTATCTATCTATCTATCTATCTATCTATCTATCTATCTATCTATCTATCTATCTATCTATCTATCTATCTATCTATCTATCTATCTATCTATCTATCTATCTATCTATCTATCTATCTATCTATCTATCTATCTATCTATCTATCTATCTATCTATCTATCTATCTATCTATCCATCCATCCATCCATCCATCCATCCATCCATCCACATTTATATATATATATGTGTATATACAAAAAAAAAACGTTTCTTTACCTTGCAAGCCCACAAATCTCTTAAAGCTAAATGGAGGTTTTTTGATTTATAATGATCTCGGAGTGCAAATCGGTACAACTAATGTTCCAGTGCCTCTGACAATTTCCAAATGAGCTCAATTACAAAAGTGATAGTTTTAATAGCCGACCACAGTTGGATCTTAATGTTGTCCAAGGCGGCTTTGCTTGATGTAAAACCAGGCTGTTGTTCACCAAAAAGTGATATTATCCGCAACGCAAGACGTCAGGTCGCTCACTGTTATCGTCGGTCTGGTCGGGGTTCGGAACCAGCCTGCAGTTGTCCGGTCCAGGCGGGATAATATCGGGGATTCCGTCATTGTCGTCGTCGTCGTCACACTCGTCGCCCAAGCCGTCTTTGTCGGTGTCCAGCTGGGAGCTATTGATCACGAACGGGCAATTATCCTTGGTGTCCTGGTGACCGTCACCGTCACTGCGGGGAGAGATGACAAAACGTCAACGGCAAAAGCTATTAGGAGGTGCTCGGGTTCAATTATCCAGAATAGATTTACAATCGGAAATTAGAAAGTTTCTGTGTGGTGGAGGGGAAAAAACTGGAGGGAAGTTTCTTTTAACCTTCACGCAAAGGAGGAATAAACGTCCCTACAAGAGCGATGCTGTATGGCAGGGGTCTCGGACTCGCGGCCCTCGGAACAATATTTTGTGGCCCCCGGCCTGAAATCAAATCTTTGTGTTCCTGCGGCCCGTGTTTTTTTTTTTCTCACATGCATCTTGGGGTTTTATACAGTGGGTTTGAAAAAAAAAAATGTGCAAGGAAAAAATGAAAAAAGCTACTTTTCAATGTATTTTTTGCTCCAAAATTTAAAAAAAAGAAAAAAAAATTCTGGTGAAAAAAAAAGTCTAGTAACATTGTTGAAATGATCTTTTCTTTTCTTATTTCTATAAAAAAAAAAAAAACAATAGCAAAAAAAAAGAAAACGGCAAAATTTAAAAGATTGATTTAATAACCAGAATAGCCACCATTAGCCATTAGCCTTTTTCTAATAAATTCTAGTGGCAAATTTTCCCCCAGTGACAAGATTTATTCTTTTATTTCAACAATATTTTTAGGGTGTAATTCCAGCAATTCTTTTTTAATATTAATTTTTAATATTAATTCATCATGTATTTTTTTAGAGGAACAGCTCGTTATGTATAAAGATTTTTAGAATTTACCTAGTTTTTAAGAATAAGAGAAACTTTATTTATCCCGAAATAAATTGTTGTGACAGAGTTACAAGAAAATATAACAATAATAAATAATAGTAGATGAATTTTATAAACAGTAAAAAATAAGAGAAAAAGTGAGAATAAGAAATACAAATAAACTATAAAGTGTGTTAAGTAACAAGTGAAAGATAAGGAGTGCACAACAGTATAAAAAAATATTGGTCATGTAGCTGTTATGAAATATTGCACAGTTATGAACATATATACAGATAAAGTATTGCAGTTTAAATTATTACAATATACAGTAAGTGGGTGAGCTTTTTTTAAATTTTTTTTAAGGTTTTAAAATTTTAAGATTCACTGCGGCTGAAGGGAGAGGAATTAAAAAGTCTGCTAGCCTCAGGTAGGAAAGACCTCCTGTGGCGTTCAGTGGAGTCTTTACCTCCTTTAAAATGAAACAAAGGAAACATTTAGTGTTACTTCTAGGTAATAATTCTACTGGTCCGGCTCCCTTGACATCAAATTAGGCCGTACGTGATCCGGAAACAGTGACGAAAAGACAGCAGATGAAGATGTCGAGGTTCTCTTTGGGAGTGACCAGGATGGATCAGGAATGACATGCTAGATGTTTTGCAGTGAAGGGCGGGAATACTGGAGGTCTAGAGGAAGACCGAATATATTTACGGATTTAGCGAGAGAGGATGATGCAGAGGGTCGGATGGAGAAGGTCGATTCGGAAAAGAAGAAGTCTTGACACAAACGCTAAATGACTGCGCGGTATTCGAGTACCTGTCCTGGTTGGTGTCGCAGGAATCTCCGACCAGGTCGTTGTCGATATCGGACTGGAAGGAGAGATAAAGTTTAGCGAACCATAACGCCGCCCATCTTCCCATCCCGTCCGTCCGGGACCAACCTGGTTGGGGTTGGGGATGTCCGGGCAGCTGTCGCAGGCGTCTCCCACTCCGTCTCCGTCTCGGTCCAGCTGGTCCCCGTTCTGGACACGCTGGCAGTTGTCGAGGAAGTTCTTCAGGCCTGCGCCGCCGCCGTTCAGAGGAAATGGTTAGCGGCCACCTTCGGGCTCATCTGATATATTAATGGCGTGTTCCGAATCGGGGATTCCCGCTGCGCCGGCGGCGCGAAAACCTCTAAATATTCCGACTAAATTGCCAGATAATGGGTTTGTACTGATCTGGAGCTTCATTGGCACGCCGATGTTGCACTTCGGCACCGATGTAATCAGACAGTCTGGTCTTGTCCCTTTGTCTGGGCCAAAAACCGCCACATTACTTAATCATCCCAGGATATCACATGTTGTTCTGCTATTTTTCAAACGATCGACACCGCAACAGGATTATTTCATCGGTTTTATCATTCACGCGTGATTGTTTTTTTACCGTTTATGAAAGCTTCATCATGTTGTTCCTGTTGTTTCCCACTGGGATGCACTGTTGTACCGGTAATGCAGGTTAGGGACCTTTTTTTTTTTTTTTTTTTTTTTTTTTTTACATATCTTTATTTTTTTTTTAATTCAGAGAGATGGCATCCACATTAAAAATGCAGAAAAGGTCAAGGAGTAGCAATGGAGGAAAACTATCTATCTATGCTTTGGGGGATTTTAAGGTGTAATCACTCTGGTAAGTGATCATAGCTTAGGTCACCTTTTTGCCTGTAAGGTTTTTTTCTTTTTCTTAAACAGCCTTTCCCGGCTTCTAAAAACATCCGGAGTGTCTCGGAACCTGATGGTTGGTTATTATGAAAGTAAATGTAATGTGATTTTGGAAAAGCAAAGGGAAGCGAGGAGCAGAATCAACACAGTGAGAGCCTTCAGCGGGGCCATTATATAACACCAACGTCAGCATCCGTGATGTCGTTCCTCTCCATACCATCTCCATCCATGTCGTCATCGCAGGCGTCCCCTTTCCCGTCCTCGTCCGTGTCCCTCTGGTCGGGGTTCTCCACCATGCGGCAGTTATCGCACGCGTCGCCATGACTGTCTTTATCACTGTTCTTCTGGTCCACGTTGGGCTTCAACCAGCAGTTGTCCTGAGCCAGGAAACACAAAGGTCTCATTCACAGTCTGTCCGTCTCAGTGCATGTGTTTGTGCTGCGTTTTGTGTGTGTGTGTGTGTGTGTGTGCTGGAAAATAAGGGTTCTTTTCATGTGGGTGATGGTCAGTGAAAAGAAAGTGCCTCTGTGTGCTTTGCTGGATTAGACTATCAACTCTAAACTATTTGGAAAGTCTATTTAAAAAAGGCTGGTTTAACGGCGAAGTTTGATTAGAACATCGATAGAAGTGAAACATTTCGCTAAACTTCAGGGGAAATTACTTTTCTCAAGATGCTTCTTTTCTATGTTTTAATCTGTGCAGCTTTCAACTTTTTTAAAGTCAAATATATATAAGATTCCAGGAACTGATTTCAGGGTTTATAGATAAAACATTCGAATCACTTCTTGGAATCTTATATATATTTGAGTGTAAAATTAAATGCTACTCTCTTATTTAAAGATATTTAGGCTCCATATTTTATATATATTTAGCCCGGTCATTAATTTAATCTAATTTAATTACATTTAATTTAATTTAATTTTATTTTATTTTATTTTTTTATCTAGAAATTTAGATTCGGTATTTAATTTTCCTGGTGATCTCTTTAGTCTCGAAATGTTCGCATTGTTTTTGCAGGAAACTAATAACTGATTTTATCCAAAGGATATTGTCTTACACCGATTTTAATTAGACATGACCCCGGGATAAAAAGTATTTGTGTCTATTCTTCTTGGCAGATTTAGCAGAAAAAAAATCTATTTTTCCCTAAAAACAGGTTAAATGTGTAGTTCTATTGTTTGTAGTGAGTTTCCAAAGAGCTGGAAGGGAATATTTTACATTTCGCATCCAGCCGTTTCACAAAGCGCTGTGGTTTTTACCACAACAAGGCAATTTCTTTGATTCAAATTTAACCTACAAAGCATTTCTCATTTGTTCGCGCTCCTAATTAACAATTTTCTGTTGCAGACACAATTAATTCTGTTGGCATTTAAATACGAACTTCGCCGATGAAATATCTCTATCGACAATATTTAGTCGCAGCCCTATTTCATATTTAATAGACTTTTCTATTTGACTCGCCTACATTGCGGCGCGCTTTACTTCCAGCAAATGAAACAAAATGGAACCGATCATTCAATCATTTCATTTTTGTAACGGACTCGGGTTCGTAGAAAACACACAAGACGGTCAGTCGGTTCGTCCGCGGCGTGTCTGAGGTCAGACCGAGCGACTGCGGTCCAGTTTACCGACTCAACTAGACGTTGCCCGTTTTGGATTCCTGGGAGTCGGATGAAAAGTGCTGGCGGCGGCACTGACAGGCGTTTGGCGTCCACCGCACTACCTGGGTCTTTTAAGGAAATGATGGATCTTAAATTATGTGGCGGTTCAAACTCCTGTCAGAGGCGGGTAGCCTTGATCCGCTGCGGAGTCTTAGCGACATTTGTTAACAGAAAAGTCAAGTATATGGTGATGCATTACAAGCGTGGCACATGTTTAAGAGCCCCTGTTCCTGTTTTTTTGACATGATTTATGAATTTATAGTAGGTAACATTCCTTAGTTAAAGAATAAATTCAGTTTCCACAATTTGCTCATGTCACCTCATTCCCCATCGGCGGGTTTTGAAACCCATCCAATGCTCAGAGTGCACATAAAACAGTAACCAACCAACCCGAACAACCAGAGCTTATATAAAAACTGACTGATCGCAAAGCAAAGTAACCGCAAAACGGGGCATGAATTTCGATGCCACGCAGTCAAAGTAAATGAATTCTCCTTGAAATGGCGACAGCCATGCGATTTGTCTATTTATTTGTTATATACACGTCTTTTTAAATGCTAAAAACGGTTGCCGGGGAGCCCCGTTCGGATTCAGTTAACGGGAACTCGACCCGGACTCGGATTCGGCTCAAATGACTCACGATTCCCCGAGATCAGCGACGCAGACGCTCGGCGACGACGTGCTAAATTTCTCGCGCGTTTTTTGTTAAAACGTTTTCACCGACCTGCTCGTTTGGAATACCGTCGCCATCGGCGTCGCCGTCACAGGCGTCTCCCTGGCCGTCCCTGTCAGCGTCCTCTTGACCGGAGTTCGGAACGAAGATGCAGTTATCCTGCGAGAGAGATTTCCATGAATCACGATCCTGATCCCCCCCATCCCAAAAGAGATCGCATTTATTACCTTTTTACAATTAGCATCTTTGCATTTGAGCTTCTCGTCCGGATACCCATCGATGTCGGTATCCTTCCCGCATAGGAATCCGTTACCGGCCCAGCCGATGCCGCACTGACGGGGGAAAAAAGAAAGCGCGCAGGTGTTCGGATCGCAATCGTGCTCAATTTTTTTTGGGGGGGGGGGGGCGTAGAGTCGGGAAATCCTACCTGACAGGAGACCGAGCCGTCCCTCTCCGCGATGCATTGCGCGTTGACGTCGCACGGGTTCGTCAAACTGTTGCCGCAGCTGATCTCCGGCTTACAGCCGTTCACCTGATCTCCGGTGAAGCCTGTTTTGCAGCTGCCGCAGTGGTAGGAGCCCTGAGGAGGAGCGGGGTCGGCATCTGGGTCGCGTTTACGGAAAGGAAAATGAAATAAAACGTGTTGCGGCGCGATTGCGGGCGACTGACCTCGGAGTTGTGACAGATGGAATTCGCCGCGCAGCCGCCGTTGTTGGGCCTTTTGCATTCGTCGACGTCGTCGCACACCTAGAGCGGTTTTAACACGAGTCTCGTGTAAGATGCGTAATCACCCGGTTTCATTTTTTATGTCGGTCCAACTTATCGCCGCGTCTCCAAGGTCCACAAGATACAGTACACGTGTCAAATTCAAACACCGCGTGTTTGCCGACGTTAAGTGATTAAACATGGAAAGTTAAACATTAATCAGCCGACCGAGGAAGGGGTTCCCAAACTTTTTTGGCCGAACGATAATGCCGGGTGACCTCTGATTTAATTTCCAGTGCAAACGAAAAAAAAAATTTGTCCATCCAAACAGATTCAAACTGATATTTATCAAGAATTTAAGCTTCATTTGAAGTTTAGCCACCACCACTTTTTTTTAGTGCTCAAGAATCCTTGTTGGTCTCAGCCCATTTGCATCCTGTTTATTTGTGTTTATTTTTGTCATTGCTATTGTCACTCTGTTTATGTTCCTATCCCTATTATTCTCACCCTTGCTGTTTTTTTTATTCTCCATTCTGTTGTCCACTCTTATCCTTAATGTTGTTGTTCTCTCTGCTGTCTAATTATTTGTGGATGTCTTTTGCTATCTTCTAATTATCTCTTTATTTATATTTATATTCATATTTATCGATACTATAACTGTTACGCTGCTGTGACAAAAGAAGTTCCCCTATAGGGATCAATAAAGTTTATCTTTATCCTTATCTATAGACAGAAATCATCAGAATTTTTCAATGAAATCTAAATGAATCTCTTTCTCTTTTTGTTTTTTTTATACAGATTCACAATAGTTGCAATATGGTGTCATCTTATCTTAGTTTAGCTTAGCTGAGCTTAGCTTAGCTTTGCTTAGTTTGTCTAAATTATATTATTTGTGAAAAAATTATAATTCTGGCAGCAACGTTGACTTTTTTTTTCCAATTAATGTTTTTTTGTTTTTGGAAATTTGACCTCCAGAAGTATTGACTCATCTATATTGGAGTGATTTTTTTTATCTTATCTTATCTTATCTTATCTTATCTTATCTTATCTTATCTTAAACTAGCTTAGCTTAGCTTAGCTTAGTTTAGCTTAGCTTTGCAACAAAAAATTATAATTCTGGCTGCAACTTTTTTTTTTTTGTTCAATTCAATTTTTTACTTTTTGACCTCTGGAAGTATTGACTTATCCATATTGGAGTGATTTTTTTTATCTTATCTCATCTTAGCTTAGCTTAGCGAAGCTTGTCTAAATTATATTATTGTGACAAAATTATAATTCTGGCTGCAACTGTGATTTTTTTTTTTTTGTTCAATTAATTTTTTTTTCTTTTTTTGCAAATTGGCCCCCCAGAAGTATTGACTCATCCATATTGGAGTGATTTTCTTATCTTATCTTATCTTATCTTATCGTAGCTTAGCTTAGCTTGTCTAAAATATATTATTTGCGACAAAATTATAATTCTGGCTGCAACTGTGATTTTTTTTTTTTTTTGTCCAATTAAATTTTCTTTTTTTTTAGCAAATTGGACCGACCCCCGGAATTATTACCTCATCCATACTGGAGTGATATTTTAATCTCATCTCATCTCATCTCAGCTCAGCTTAGCTTAGCTTAGCTTGTCTAAATGACATTATTTGCACAAAATTTATAATCCTGGCTGTGACTGTGTTTTTTTTTTTCAATGTAATTTTTCTTTTCAAATTGGACCCACCTGGAAGTTTTGACTCATCTGTATTGAAGTCATTTTTTTTCGGCTTAATTTTAATCGTGGATGTTTGACACCAGGTGAGGACACGGGACTCTGATCAGCCCTGGCTGTGCCGGGAGGCGGCGCTTCCCATGGCTCAGCTCATTCTGTCAGATCTTGTCAGGATGATTATTGTAGTTGATGAATCCCACACGTCGGCGTATTATATATTCAAACAAGTCAAGCGAGAGAGGATTTTAGAATAGCGTTGAATGTGATGATTTGTACACGCAGTTTTCTTTTAGGTGTGCTTGACTTTTTTTTTTTTTTTACAAATAACCATACATGTTTATGGATCCCGAACCCGGTCTTATACTGTCCTTGGAAACGTGCTATTTACGATCCTTTTCTTTTCAACTCCAAAATGAGGAGTGACTGCGAGGTGAAGCGGAAAAGCTGTTGAGGCAGAAAAAGATGACGTTTTATACAGCCGTGCTTCCGCTGGATGCTGTTTATCACTCCGGATTGAGATTTATCGCAGATGATAATTTCAGTGCTCATCATTTTGTGCTCTGTGCTTAGTTTCGTTGCAGCTCCTCCCCATAAAGTCTGACGGACCCTCAATTTTATTCATTAACAGGGCACTCACAATTTTTTTTTTTTAATTTATTTTAAATAAAAATCCCTTTACAATTCTTCATTTTAATGCTTTCTCTTCTAAAACATGTTCAGCGGAGTCGATTGCATTAATGATTAGGATTTCTCACTGTGCTTCTGTCACAAAGTGCAGCGTAATTGAAATTCAGCTCATAAATTATCCTCAGGGCAACTTAAATTATCAATTTTTATCTCCCCTCAACTCCTTTTGTTCCAGTTTAAGTTGAATATTTAACATTTTAAATTGTCATGGTGTTGATTTATTTACTTGCTTTAGAAAAAAAAAAATCCCATTGGCTTATTTTTTTTTTTTTAATTTACCATTCATTGACTATTAATGATGTTTCTTTCTGTCCCTGAGCTACGTTAGGATTCGGCCTCGGCCTCAGGAGCAGCTGGTGACACCCTCGTTTTTTTTTTTTTAATTTATTTTTTTTTAATTGGAAAAAAAAAACATATTTGCACATTTTTTTTTTTTTTTTTTTTAATTTCCCTGTCATCCTGCTTTTTTTTTTTTTTTTTTTGCCGGTCCTCACCTGTTTGTTCGTCTGCGCGAAAACAACCCCCACACCCTCGACGGGCAGGCCGGTGAAACCCAGCGGACAGGCTTCGCACCGGTAGCCCGGAGCTGTGTTCACGCACTCCACTCCAGGGAAGCAGGGCTGGAACCGGCACTGCAGAAAGGAGGACACAGAAGCTGCCGGTGAGCTAGGTTCACACGTGGGTTCTCCCCAAAAGCTTTCAGGTACCATTACACTTTTGCAAAAAAAAAAAAAAACAAAAAAAAACACACACAACGTTTAAGGGGTCGTCATGAACAACAGTAGCACCTTTACTCTCCGCTGAGCTTTTACTTGCCGCTTCAGTCCCAGGACGCCGTTTCACAGATTTGGCATGAACACACTGTTTGTAATTCTGTCCGTCTTTCGGGTAAGATAATACTCTATTGATCCCTATTGGGGAAATCCCAGAATGAACGCACTCAGATTTGGAATTTACGAATTCACAAAGTCTCTGTTTTATACCAAATTTTATGACGTGGTAACATTTTTTTTCCGTCATTTTTCGGCCGTTTGCTCTGATCCGAGGCCAAGACACGTGATCCATCTATTTTAATTTCTCGAAGAAAACGTAACTTTTTTCAAAAGACTCCTGGTTGGCCAGTTTCCGTATTGATTTAAAGCGCTTTTATTTGTTTAGATGTTTTCAGGGCCTGGCGCTGGAACGCCTCTATGAAGTGCTTTTGCTTTATGAACCACGACGGCTCCTCTAGTTCGGCTCTTCTAAGTGTTCCGTGAAGCAAACGCCAGGACAGCCGTTCAAAGGGAAACTCAAATTAAAAAGCCTCAAGTTGATGTGATTTTTAAATTGAGTATTTTTTTTTTCCTAATTTCATGCTTTATTAGTCATACTTATTTTATTTGTTTATCCTATCTTGTTTTAACAATGTCCCTTTGCACATCCTTATGACTTATTTATTCTATTATTCTTTAATACTTCAATCAATTCATGTCTTAAACCATTTTTATTTTTATTTCTTTATTTTTTTATTCTCATTGATTTTCTTGTTCTTATTCAAATGAAGTCCCTCAGAATACGCGTCTTTTTTTTCTGGTGAATTTTCAAGGATATTCGCCGTTTTAACTTCAACCCCAAACTGCGTCCCATTCTTCGGAAAGATGACGTTCGAATTAATTTTTTTAATCGACGCCAGATCGAGAACCTCGCTCGTCCAGGTCGCCCAATCAACTCTTTGCGGGTCGAAAAATCCGCTCTAATTTATTCAACTTATTTTCCAAGCGGTACATTAGTTACACCAGAATTCGCCCCAAAGTCCAAAACTTTGAGCGTAGAGAAATAAAAACTCCCTTTGGACACGTGTCCAAATAAGGATTAGTACAATCCGCACAGTATTGAACATTAAATTGTGCAAGGTTAATTAGTTGAACTGTCACAGCGGCTGATTAAGATGCATGAACCAGGCACTGGGTTTCATATTTGGTTTGATTCCCGACTTTGGACATTCAATGTCACTTCCGTTTTACATTTTCTTGTGTCTCTCGGTCGCATTTATTCCGAATAAAAGCAACAAAATAGAATCCGGTCGGTAGTTAAATGGGTGTTTGTAAGAAGCAGCTAGGTCAGATCAACATAGTGTCACTGGACATATTTTATAATTTATCTTCCTTTCGGCGGGAAAAATATGGATGTTACATAGGAAATACTTATACGGGATGAACGAGACAAAAAAGAATAATAACACAGCTCTTTTCCTGAAACGCGAGGTTTTTTTTTTTTTCAAAAAAATCTTTATTGTGAACGTCCGCTGCAAACTTTGCGACTGGAACATCATGATAAGAGGCTTTTTGCCACGCTGAGTTTGGGGCAGAGGGTTATTTTACTATATTTACTATACATGTGTTATGCCCTAACTGTTTATTTTCATCCCGTGGCATCCAATGGCATCCTGCTTATTTTTGTTTATTTTTGTCATTGCGATGTTGTTTATGTTCCTATTCTTGTTGTTGTTGTTTTGGTTGCTGTTTTTTTTCCCTTTCTGTTGTCCATTCTTATCCTTGATGTTGTTGTTCTCTCTGCCGTCTATTTATTTGTGGATGCCTTTTTCTATCTTCTAATTGTCTTTATTTATATTTATATCAATATTTATTGATACTATAACTGTTACACTGCTGTGACAAAAGAATTTCCCCTATAGGGATCAATACAGTTTATCTTAGCTTAGCTTAGCTTAGCTTATCTTAGCTTAGTTTAGCTTATCTTCTTTGCAATAAAATTGTCATTCTGGCTGCAACTGCAATGATTTTTTTTTTTTTTTTCAAAATTGGACCCCAAGAAGTTTAAACTCATCCATATTGGAGTCATTTTTTGTAATCTTATCTTATCTTAGCTTAGCTTAACTTAGCTTATCTTAGCTTATTTGCAACAACATTGTCATCCTGGCTGCAACTGCAATGATTTTTTTTTCTTTTCAGAATTGGACCCTAAGAATTTTTTACTCATCCATATTGGAGTCATTTTTTTTAATCTTATCTTATCTTATCTTATCTTATCTTATCTTATCTTAGCTTAGCTTAGCTTAGCTCATCTTATTTGCAACAAAATTGTCATTCTGCTTGTAACTGATGTTCTCTGACACCGAGACAGAAAAATGAAAATATGTGAGGCTCTGCTTCCCGTTAGCTCGCTGACATTTCTCCGCTCGGATTCTCTCGACTTGTTTGTCCGTGAGGCGAATGTGATTCTTCAGCGGCTTCATCCCATTAAAAACTAGAATCTGAATGTTATCCTGTTTTAGATGGCCAAAAATTCACAGAAATATAGCCTTTACATGTATTTTAACCTCGTCGCGAACACGGGATCCCATAAACGGGAGCCGTACCTCGTCCACATCGTCGCAGTTGAATCCGTCTCCGGTGTAACCTTCAGGACAGGGCGAACACTCCACTCCATCTGCTGTTTCGATACACATGTCGTCACGGAAACAGACCCCCGGACCACATCTTTGTTTCACCACTTCGGTTCCGCCGAGCCCTATAAACAAAGGAGAGGGATGAAACTGGAACCCGCTTGTGTTTTTCTTCGGCGCCAAACTCAGCGACGTGACGAGTCGTACCGCAGGCCTGGCACTCCGAGATGGTGTTTCTGAGGAATGAGGTCTCTTTTACCTGGAAAGGGTCAAACGCGCACGAGTTTACAAAGTCTGACGCGTTGTTTGAAAGGTGGAGGGCGAACGGGTGGCGGAGGGAACGTTAAAGCTACTTACCTGCTGAATGAGGACGTCTTTCAGCTCATTTATCACTTTTGTTAACTCCATCATTTGATTGGATAGCTGCTTCGTGTTGATCCCTGGAGACAGAGACTTTGTTAAAGTGTATCGGGGATGAATCGGGTGTCGCCTTCCAACAGCTGTTCCTTTATCCTATGATAAACACCCGCGACTCACCCAGGGTTTGGACCGAGTCTCTTTGCTGGAAATTGCAGCCTTGTAACGAAGCCACATTCTCGAAGGTGTCTCCGACCACCAGCTTGAGTTCATCTAAACTCTCCTGTCGAAACCCAAAAAAAAAAAAAAAAACGCGAGTCGAGGACGGCCGCAGGAGCGGAGATGTTTATTATTGTATGGAAATTCTGCAGGAGAAGACCCACCTGGTCTTTGTTCAGCATGGTCTTTAGCTCCACCATACTGTAACCTGCTGGCAGACCCTGAAATGCAGCAGGGAGATCCCTGATCGTCTCCACCAGTCTGCAGTCCAGATGCAGTTCCACCCCGCCCGGCCCCTGCTGCTGCAGCCCCCTCAGATGGAACAACACTTTGTGCGTCTGGCCGTCGGCCAGCGCCAGATTGTTGAAGGTTACTGAGCTCATCCTCTTGTCGGTCCGCAGGTACCGTAATACGGCTAAGGGACGGCGTGGTGGAGGGGAAGAAAAAGACAACAGAGTGGAGGGGGATGAAACCAGACGCGCGTGATTTCAAATAAAAAAAAAACAAAAAAAAACGGATTAAACCCAGATTTAAAAAGTTTTTCGCTTCGCGTGTATTTCTCGATTTTCAAAACGCCGTTTTTTTTTTTTTTTTTTAAATTTCATTTGAATCCACGTCTGACTTTGTTTTTGAAAAAAAAAAAAAAAAACAAAAAAAACAATTCCGTCCAAATAAAGTTGATTACATTTAGGATTACTTGTAATAACTACATTTTTTCAAAGATCCCAGAGCAGCTTATCCTTCCCAAATTAAAGTTGTATTCACGGACAGATCTCTGTGATTAATTTCAATTTGAAACAATAAACAAAAAACCCACGTCCAACAAATCTGTTTGCAATTTTACTGAGCCGTCGGTCCAAAATGGAGGGAAATCCTTACTTTGACTTTCTTTATCTGTATTTTACAGATGACGAGGATTTCCAAGTGATTCCGGACGAAAACGGCAAAGAAATCTTTCGCCGAAGGTTTTTCCCGGAATAAAATTTAGCGCCATTAAATGACTAAAATGTGGCCGCGAGGACCGACAACGTAATTCCCTTCTCCTCTGTTGCCATGGTCACCACGCAGGAATTTCAAGATGCCACATTTCTTACTGCTTTGGCATTTAAAGTACTGTTGCCATTTTTTTTTTTTTTTTTTTTTTTTCCAGAGATCATTTGCCAGGAGGACCTTTTGGAACGGGTGTAACAATATGATGAAACTCCATGCAGAAAGGTAGAATCCAACCCGGGACCTTTCAAATTTTCACTTATTTTTCTTCAATGTTATCAGGTTTTTTTTTTTTTTTTTTTTTTTTTTTTTGTGATTTTTCACCCCTCTCAACTCATTTTCAGATAATTTTGACCAAATGTACCGCTCAAAAAACAAAACAAAGGGAAGGGACATAAACAATGCAATGTAACTCCAAGTCAGTTGCACTTGTGCAGCAACACTGATTCATTCAAACTTGTTTTTAGGACGTTGGATCAGCCTGAAGTGTGTTTTTCCACTTTTTATTTTGAGTGTGACTCTAAATCCACACCTCCATTGGTTCATACGTTCGATTAGCATCGACCATTTTTGTGTGATTTTGTTGTCGGCGTCTTCAACGATGTACAGAATAAAGTATTTAATAGGAATATTTCATTCGCTCAGATCTAGGATGTGTTATTTTAGCGTTCACTTTGAACAGTATATAATCGTGCATTCAATCCCTTTTGATGAGATGGTGACCTCAATTTCATTCAAGTGATAAAATGCATTTGTGAGCTTCTAAATTCTCCACCTAGAAACATCATTTACAATATCACTGATTAGCAATGAATCTCAGAGTCGTAACAACAGGTGGAGTAAAGAAAAAAATGTGACCCCATGACTATGATATTGAAATGACACAATTGAGTCCCTTTATTTTGGGAACCCTGTACATCAGGGGTCTCAGACTCGCGGCCCTCGGAACAATAATCGGAACAATAATCTTTTTTTCTCACATGCATCTTGGGGTTTTTGTACAGTGGATTTAAAAAAAAAAAAAAAAAAAAATTTAAAAAGGTACTTTTCAATGTATTTTTTGCTCCAAAATTTGAAAACAAAATGATTTTTTGATGAAAAAAAAAAACATCTAGTGACTTTGCTAAAATGATCTTCTCTTTTCTTATTTTTATAAAAACCACAAAAATAATAAACAGGAAAAATTAAAAAGATTGATTTAATAACCAGAATAGCCACCATTAGCCATTAGCCTTATATACATGCTAGCAATCCATTTTCTAATAAATTCTAGTGGCAAATTTTCCCACAGTGACAAGAATGTCTCTTTCAACGCAACAATATTTTCAGGGTGTAATTTCATCACTTCTTTTTTGATATTCATTTTTAATATTAATTCATTATGGTTTTTTTTTTTTTTTTTTTAGAGGAACGGTTCATGACATATAAAGATTTTTAGAATTTACCCGTTTACCTCCTTTACACTAAAACAAACGACACATTTGGACTCAGTGTTACATGGTTGATTGTGTAGACTTTTGCAGAGAAAAACTTAAAAGTGTAAAAGCTCAACACGCCTACCTTTATTGAGCTTCCCCATCACTGTGAACTCAAAGTACTTGCTGTTGTCCCTGGGATTGTACAGGCCAAACACCGTGGTTCCGGTCTTGGGCTGCAGCTTGAAGGAGGCCAAAACGAAAGCCTCGTCCACGCCTTGCTCGACCAGCCCCCCCTGCAGCAGGTCCGGCAGGCAGTCGGGCGAGGTGAGCAGATCGTAGACTGCGGAGAGAGACACGGGGCGAAGAGGGCGCTTAAGCGACGGACGCCGAGATATGAATATTTACAACCGGCGGAATCGACATCTCCCGAGTCGACAAGAAAAAGATGATGACGCCGACGCCGGGTTGCTCTTGCGAGACGCCACGTCAATCACGCGCTACAATCTTGGCAGGCGGAATCGGGTAGAGGGGGGATCTCGGAAGAGAGACGGGCACCGCGACTATCAAATGTGATGTTTTAATCATCGTTATTGACATTCTGGTAAATGGCGAGCTCTGGTTTTCCATCCGGGCGGACGTACTTGCGAACCGAACTCGCCGTCCGGAGTCGCCGGACAATCGTGCTTATGGTTAGTCTGTCTTTAATAAAGTGACTCGGGAGCCGGGCGAACCACAGGAGGATGTGAGGTGAATCTCTAGTCCACCATCTGCGCACATGATGAATGCATAAGTATCCGAGGAGCAGACTGAAGGGCCTCTGTAGTGAGAGAGCAAAATTGCTCCCAAATGCTTGAAAAAAAAAAAAAAATTGCCCCTTGTCAGCCAAGATTGCAAAGCATGATCCCCACGTGAGATCAGTCCTTCGGTTTTTCATCTTTCCATTTTGCCCCTATGTTTTGTCTGGCGTGGAATTTAAATTTTTTTAAATTTTTTTTTTTTTTTTTTTATTACCAAGCCAACAATGTGTGGCGTGACATGACACAGAACAGCTTCAAATTTAAAATTAAAAAGAATATATTTGAACTATCCTATTGGGTTTTCTCCTCCAAAGTTCATTTAATTTAAGAGTTTTGTTTGTTAAACACTCAAAACCTGAACTTATGCGCCATTAAATATCCTCCGAAGTGAATTTTAAGCAACGGTTTATTTTCCGATATAATTTTGCTCTTGTTTTTGAACGACACGCTGAAAATGATAGCAAAAAAAAAAAAAAACAGTAAAAATTAAAAAGATTGATTTAATAACCAGATTAGCCACCATTAGCCATTAGCCTTATATACATGCTAGCCATAAAAGGCTACTATTCTATTCTATTTATTCTATACACAATCCAATCTAATTATTTTCTAATTTTCCAACAGAGACTGCACTTTCCTCAGAAGACTTGTGGGGACTCCGAGGTGACCGATATCAGAGTGAGACCGGGGAGGGTGCAGAGAACGCATGACCGGTAAATTTCAATCTAAGTTCAAGTTGTTAGTGAAATCAATCAGTTTTTTTACGCCTAAAAGCTAGATTTATTCAAATACTGCACAGAGTTGTGGCGAGCAACTGATATGGACGCTTTGTAGAGTCAGCGGGATGTGACTTTTAAGAGTCTGGCTAACATTTTTGAGATAAAAAATATTTAAAAGCGTCTGAAAGCGGCTTTGGATTTGCTTCTGTAGCCACTGGTTGATGGAAACGACACACAGAGTTGGTTGTCGAGGGCCACTTAAAACGGTGTTAAAAAATGCTAAAAAATTAGCTTTTTTGCAACTAACCTATCCAAATTTGTATCTATTTTGGTAAAAATGTTCCCGGCTTGCGAGCGCATCGCTGTGTGAACGGGTTTGGGTTGATTTAAAAAAAAAAAAAAAAAAAAAAAAAAGCTCTTTATAAGTTTTGACCATGTACATTCATGCACGGCTGTCGAAAAAAAACAAAAAAAAACACAGCTGCTTCGTGATAATTCTCACGCAGGACGGGACCGGGGGGGGGGTCGGGGTTCGTCCCGCAGATTTTCTGAGAAAGAGCCTGGTTTCACCTCAAGATTAACCCCGGATTTCATGGATCATAAACATTGTTTCGCTGAAAGCAATAGGCCGAGCCGCCTCCTTACTCTCCTGGCCGTGGTAATCCATCACCATCAAAGGTCACGCTAAATGTCAGCATTCTTAACTTTAGTGTTTAACAAATACTTGACGTTTGAGGCTTTGCATACGCTCTGCCGCCACGTGATGTATGGATGTAATTAACCGCCACAGATGATGAAGGAATCGTCTCCTTGACTCTTCGTTGACATGGATGCAGAATCCTCACAACAACAAAAAGGGAATTCTATTTAAACGCGCTCCATTTTGAGGTGTAATAAGACACTTATAATGAGATTGTCCTTTAATTCGCAATTTAGGGATGTTTAGCCAGTAAGTAAGCCAGTTGCAAATTTCAGTTATCGCAGACGTTCCCCGAGATGCTTCTGTCCTGAAAATCGCGCTAACAAACAGTCTCACAAACAACGAGTTATTTCCGGGGGAATCGGATGATGACGACCTCCATTAATCCGGACGTATTTACGCGACTTTATGGAGTTTTGATGGGGTTAAACTGAGAGGATGGACGGGAGAGTGAGGACTACGCTATCAGTTACCGAGCGGGTTTATAAGACGCAGTAAACGCAAGTCGTGTGTGTGACCCTCCATAAAGTATGCGTACGACTGTGTCTGTCGGCGGGGAAAAGGGAGAGGAGAGTCTGTGTGACTAGAAGTTCAATACTGCACCCGGATCATCGCTGATGACTTCCATGTGTGTGACCCAGCTGAAACTTTCTTTAATTTAACACCAGCCATTGAGCCGAACCTCCTGAGCAGAAGTCGGTCAGCGCAATTTGGCTCTGATGGATATGAAAATGCGAGGGGTGACTTCGCAAAAGCGACCGGCTCGAAAAGTATTTTCATTTGTACTCTCTGTCTCTGGGGATAAAAAAAAAAAAAAAAAAAAAAATGAATATTTGAAGATAGGTGTAGAACCAATCCATCTCTTATCTGACTGACAGATATTTAGCATTTTATTTGAACCTCTGAATCGCACGCCTAGTCCTTTGTGTTTTGCATTTGATATTCCTTTTCACGGCGTCTACTTCATCCATTATGCATCGGGATAATACAAAGTGTTTAAACAGTGGGAGAACATTACATTTTTTTTTTTTTTTGTGACAAATAATGGTAATGCAGGGCTATATCACACACACACACACACACAATGTCAGAAAGATGCAGTGCTCAAATAACAAATTTAAATGTACCTGTATGTGCGTCTGCAGGAGACTATGTAACTTAAAAAGCATTCAAAAATGTTGTTGAACATTGTTACCAGACGTAGACAACTGAGATGTAAAACAAATTTAAAAAATTTGGTGGTCACTCACCCAAAGCCTGGGCTTCCACATGCAAGCCCAGGTTTAGCAGAAGCAGAGAGGCCAGCATCCAGGCTCTCCACGCACCCATTCTGTCCTTCCGGCAGGTCAGAGATCAGCGATCTGTGTGTCACGCGGTGGCGGCTTCCTGTACGTCTGCTCAGAAGTCAGACATGACCATTCTGACGGCGTGTGTGAATGAGAGGATCGTGAGGGTTTATTCGAGGGGAGGAGCATCAAGTCCGGAACCTGCTTTGAAAAAGTTTTTCCTCAGACGGCCACATGCGGAGAAGGAGTGACCCGGGGGAAACTCGACTGCGTTGGCTCCGGCTGCTCGCGGCTCGGCTCTGACGCCAATGTTCCGTCCGTTCGGCAGCTTCGTCCGACGAGGCTTTTAACTCTTCGGTTCGTTCGTCCGCCGAATGACCGACGTCGAAGTTATTTATAGTTTCACGCCGGGTCTAGAAACACAAGGTTCTTAAACTTTCCTTCCAGGGATCAGATGTTTTGCCCGCCCCACTTTCCCAGGGCAAAGTCAGGAAACGAGCTCCTAACAAGCCGTCTTAAGCGAAATTCGGCCTCCGGGTCGTCAGCCTGTCTGGCACCGCGCTGAAAACGTTACCGTCTTAATTAAACGATGTTCGTTTTTTCCGTTTTTCGCCGTTCTCGTCGCTTTTAACCCGGCTTCGGTCGAGGCGTCCTCTGAGCGCAAACGCGCTGAATTTACGCGAGCGATGTTTGGAACTTGAACTAATTCAATTAAAGCGGCGTTTCGGTCGCCGCGGGACGGAGTTCAAACTGAAAAGGATAAACATCCGCGTCTATAACCACCAACTGCCACAAAGTGAGTCATAGTTTCCGAATGTCTTTAGCAGGTGTCCTCGCGGTCCGTATCCCCGCCGCTCCGGTGTTTTCGGCGCGCTGATATCACGGACTCCACCCGGTTTTATGTACCCCCTGATTGGTTTTTGTAGAGTCATCCATCTCGGGAGTTCGGTATCTGGACCCGAGAGACGTTAATGCATGGCGTGCAGCTGCGGCCAGGATCTTAATATACCGCATCAGCCTGCTGGAGGACCTGAGCTCAGTCACATCATTGTGCGGTTGATGAGGTCAGACAGCGAACGCTGCAGCTGGTCTGGAGATAAAAAAAAAAAAAAATCAAACCGCAAATGCGTCTGACAACTTCTCCTGAGAATTTTTATTGCCGGCTCTGATACGGACGAATCCTGAGAACCCGATACTCGTTCCTGTCTCGGTACGGTTACGCGGCGAAAGACACCAGAGATTATGGAATGGCTGTAACCGCTATGAAAACATACCGATGGGTAATACGCAGCCGACCTAGAAATCTATGACCTGAAAAGAAAAACAAGGCGGACACAAGGGTGATTGCGGGTTTATTACAGGAAACACGAGGTAGATTATGACAAAGCATTCGGCCGTAATCTAAGAAATATCGTCGCCTTTATTTCTATTAGCGGTCTGACGCTAAGCTAAACTTTAGGTCGTGCACGTGTCTCAGGCGGAGGGAACGGCGATTTATCCAATCAACTTCCGACGGCGCCTCTCCAGCAATAATCCCGCAAAGATAGAAAATTGCTCCTCGTGGGTTCCCCTTTTTTATTTATTTCTTTTCATTTTATAATATTGTTTTGCCTTCCTAGCTTTGATTTTATGCATTTCGATTTTACGACCCCGGGAGCCGTAAAAATATACCCCCGGGGTAAAATTTTTCCCCCGACTTTTTATCTTTATGTGTATCCACACATTTTCAGTTAATGGATCCGGGGGATGTCTTTTCAGGTCTGCTTCCACCTCGTGTCAGGCAAAAGAACGCCGAAACAATTTATGTATTTATTACAGTTGTTTTATTATGTTTGGAATTTGAGTCGTGTTTCACTCCTTTTCTCGGGAATGGCTTCGCAACATATTGTTCCTTTGACACTTCCTCTCCTTCTCTCTCTCTCCATCCATATATAACATTGTGATGCTTTCGCGACTTCTTTTTCGCTGAAAAAAACAGCTTAACCTATGAAAATACGTCTGCTGAGGTTAGTTTTTGCACCGGCGCATTCGAGCCGTCTGGATTTTATAATGTTACTTAGAAAGTTGAAAGCTACCTGCAAACATCGGCGCCTTCCTCTCCCGTGTAACCGTGGAGACGATTTACTGGCCGGGAAATATTTTGCCGTGTCAAGCGAATTACAATATTTCCCAAAAAAACAATATTTACATTTGCAAAAAAAAAAAAAAAAAAAAAAAAAAAAAAGAAAACGAAGAGGCGCCTCTTTATAAGAACCTCTTTCATTGCAACGTTTGTGGCTTAGGAACGGACACAGAATTTACAGCACGGCAACCCACAGCTGGAAGTGACCATAACTCTTGTAGACCCTGTGCTTAGCGCCCAAGTTCTCATTACACTGTGGGGCGTAAAGTCTTACAAGCTGCATGCCGTCTTACCTGATGAAGTTATGCAACAGCAGCAAGTCAGCAAGTCAGAGGGGATTGATCCAACACCTCATTAAATCTCCAGCATCTATCAGAACCTCGCCCTGTCTGGTGGAAAGGACTCACTCCAAACCGCAAATTACAGCAATATATTGCATGAACTTTTGGTATTAGACAGACTATAGCGCAGAACCCAAGGCAGAGGCTTAATAAATCAACCCACATCCGGCAGCATATTTAGAATGCAAACTCTTGAGCCAAATTGGTGTGTCATGGTGGATAAAGCTGTCAAGTTTCCTGGAATCGTCTAACACGGCATAGAGTGCATGAATAAAAATTATACATTAAAAATTATAGATACAAAATTAATCAAAAAACCAATTTTGAGCTTATATACAGCTGGACATTTTCAGGAATGAGGCAGCATTTGTCACACTTTCAGTTTTATAAAGTCCTTGCGGTATTCAAAGCGAACTTGATGAAGTACATTTATATAATTAGTTATGGTTAATAGGATTTTTTTTAATCATCACAAACCAACAATGAATAATTACAAGATGCCGATGCACAGACCGGGGCTGGCCGACTCCCTTTTAATTCTCTCGTGAATTACTTATCACGAACACGCTATTGCACTATTCATTCATTTTACATTAGAGGGACGTTTGAAGTCCTGGGTTGCAGCGGGCTTTAAATCCCTTATAACTTATTTTAATAGCAAGTTATTAACCTTAGCACACTCTCGCTAGGTCTGTTTCCCCTTAACTTACCGGTCTAGTTTTAATAATAAACCCCTCACAAGGCGATTATTGAAAAAGTCATAGTGTAGAAGTGCAAAACCAGCCTCCAGAGAATTAGGGCTACTGCATGTTTACATATATGTACAGGTATATTATGGCTTCGTGCCTAGAAAGAGTCCTACAGATGCAGTATTTGCTTTGAGAATGCTAATACAGGAGTGGAGAGAAGGTCAGAGGGAGCTGCATTGCGCTTTTGTAGACCTAGAAAAAGGATACGACGGGGTGCCGAAAGAGAAACTGGTATTGTATGAGGAAGTCTGGAGCTGCAGAGACGTGTTTTAGACTGGTGCAGGACATGTATGCTCACTGTGAGACAGTGCTGAGGTGTGCTGTGGGGGTAACGGAGAAGTTCAAGGTAGAGGTGGGACTCCATCAGGGATCAGCTCTGAGCCCCTTCTAGTTTGCAGTGGTGATGGACAGGCTGACAGATGAGGTTAGACGGGAATCTCCACGGACCATGATGTTTGCAGATGACATTGTGATCTGTGGTGAGAACAGGGTACAGGTAGAGGAACATCTTGGGAGGAGGAGGTATGCTCTGGAAAGGAGAGGAATGAAGGTTACTGGTACATAGGGTCAACGGTCCAGAGCAACAGAGTGTGGAAAAGAGCGACAGAAAGACAAGAGGCAGAGCTGGAGGTTGCGGAGATGAAGATGATCAGGTTCTCTTTGGGAGTGGCCTGGATGGATAGGATCAGGAATGAGTCCATCAGAGGAACAGCACATGCTAGATGTTATTGAGAGAAGGTTGGAGAAGCCAGATTGAGATGCTCGGGCCACGTACAGAGAAGGGATAGTGAATATATTGGTAGACGGATGCTGGAATTGGAGGTCTCGAGGAAGACCAAAGAGAAGATTTATGGACGTAGTAAGGGAGGATATGAAGTTAGTTGGTGTGAGAGAGGAGGATACAGAGATTAGGGTGAGATAGCGAAGGTTGATTCTCTGTGGCAACCCCTGAAGGCAAAAGCCCAAAGGAAAAGAAGAAGTCATGTACATGTATATTAATATATGTATATATGTGTGAGTGCATATCTATGCATGTATGTACTTATAGACAGTACTCTTCCTCAGTACTCTTGTGCTCTGCTTTCTCTGTAAAAGTCCAGTCAGATTTTATTTACATGGTGCCAAATCACAACCCAGTTGTCTGACAACACTTTCCATGTATATCGGGTTAGCTAACAGCTACAAGGTAATAGCTGAAGCTATTATGACGTCCCTCCGCAGAGCATGCCTATGGCAGCATAACCTAGGCTTTGTCAAGCCTTAAAGGGAATTATTGTTATATATATGCTTTCATGTTTGTCTTATACTACAATGTGTTGTTAAAAAAGCAAAAAGAATTGTTCTTTCTTTAAAAATCACAATTTATAACATATTTTAAGCCAGAGGTGCCAGCTTTATTTGCTAGCGCTAGCGCAACCTAGCATTTCACATGCTAGGTTGATTACGTATCAACTTTGTGTAGTGTTAGCTTTCGCTCTGTACGGTACGGTATGCTTTTGGGGAAAATTTGTGATCCAGGGGAAACAAAGGGACTGATGCTAGGCTACACAGTTTTCCAAGGGATAAGAAGAGAAAAAAGGGGCGGGAAATTGCTTGTGGATGTACACAACTCTCGCCGCTTTTTCTACGGATGCGTTTGACGCAGTTAGCCGAGCTAAGCTGCTGAAAGAGGTGAAGGTGCTGCTGGTTTTAAACGGACACTAAATCCAAACATTGTTCCTACAGTTTTCTTTCACAAGCAGACAAAAGGTCCTCGGGAAACAAGAGAAGCCCGCTTGAACAAACGCCCCCGGGAGGAGATACCGGAGGAGATACGAGGGCGTCAACAAACCGCTACTATTGAGGTAGCATCTGATGACGAAAGACCAGCACCGGCACGATCACGGAGGAAGACGACGACGAGTCACCTGGTTGGTCAGCACAGGAGTCTGTAAGTCAGCAGAGAACACACGGTGACAAATAGCGCAGCTATCAACTACAGACTCTTTCTCTCTGTTAGCATAGCAATGACATAGCTATGCGCACACTGATTCTTGCCTCTTTGAGTCTTTGTTCGTCTTCACTTTTCAAATGGGAAGGGTTGTATGGATGGCGTGTTTTTGCACCGTACGGTAAAATGAACGGGACCAAGCCAAGGGTCAACACAGACGTAAACAACAATGGCGGCCTACGAATTTTACAATTTTTATGTAAACCAAGGTATGTTGACAGATTGACCATTTTTACGTCACTGCTACAAATATCTATCAAATAGGACAATAACACCTTGGTACTCAGGGATCCCTTTAACTATAAGCCTTTTCAAAAAGAAAGGGTTTTAAACCTATTCTTAAACAAAGAGACGGAGATAGGGTGACGGTCCCACAAAGCATTTTGCTTTTAGAGGAACCACGTCTTGGGAGCGCAGAGATCTTCTAACAAGTCTTTCCCCGTCTCTTTCATAGCTTTTTTTTAATTCCGTCTCCCTTTCCCCCAATCGCTCGCCTTCACATCTCTCTGCGAAATCACTCAAAATGGTTGCGGGCACCGTAACATAGAAAGGAAAAATAAATAAAACCTGCCTATTACGACCGAGGTCGATGGTGCTATGAGGTATTTTTTCAGATAGCCTTGATCTGATAGTGTTTCTAAAACAACAACGCGATATCAGAGTCTGTGAGAACCTCGGAGTATTATGCAATGGTGTATAATCAAAGTCCCTGCATTGCGCTTGATGGTTTCGCCATGTGCCGTCTGAGCTGCTTTCCATCTGCTCCCTCAGTCACACCAGCAAGACACATTTACACCCATTCCTCACATTTCAGAACACCTACACACCTCCAGTCCTGGACCGGGACTATCACTGCAGATACGTGATACCGAGCCGCTCGCATAACTCAATAAATTTCCCGGCGCAAACCGTTTCGTTTTTTTCTACCGTTTCGTAATTTAGCGATTATTTTACTTTCTCCTCCGACGATGAGGGACGATGATGTTATTTTGATATCTAGTCATTTGAAAATGTGCAATTTTTCAGCACATATAGATAATTAACATTCGGTTGCTAACTAATCGATCGCTTTTTCTTTCTTTTTTACTTTTCTCTCGCCCGCTCTATGGCAGGAGTTGGACGTCCTTGGCTTTCCTAACCGTGCTCGACAACTTTTAGACCAATCAAATGATTAATTCGTCGGGGAAAAAGTTGACAGACTCATCAGTTAACAATGATCGTTAGCTGCTGCGCTAATGGCTCGACGCTTAAGAGATGCCGGTTGTTATATTGTACAGACTTATAATCATTCAACTGGAGGGCTGTATAGTCATTAGTTGCAACTCAATAATAATCACCCAAAGTATGTTTATGGAAGGTTAACAACGCTCCTTGTGTTTTATATGCTGTAAAAACCATTACGTGAGCAACAACAAAAGGGATGATTTAATCGTTTATTTGAAGTTAACTCACTATTTTACTTATGTTTCGTTATGCTTATTATGTCATTGTAACAGAAATGTTTCAGGTTATGAAGTTTAATGATGATTCATTTTCCATTTATTGATTCAGCCCATTTTTTTTCCCCCCCATTTCTCACGGTTGCTCATAAACATTCATTTACTTCACAAACGCGCGGCTGTTTCAGAACAACGTATTTAGGGAAAAAGATTCTCCGCAACGAAACATGCAGGAAACAATGGTTCCAGGATGTGGGGCCGGTGTGTGGAGCAGTTTGTTGATACACAGCGAACAGCGCTGCATTGTGCTCCCATTGAGTCTTTTTCCAGGTGTTCTCATTAATCCTTCATACTTCTGGCACACCGGGACCCGGCGTGTCTGGCCTGGAAAGGTCCACGGTGGGACACGGCGCATAGTGGGTGAGCACACTGGGTCATTTGTTTGGATACAAAACAGTTCACAGACTGATCCGGCGTGAGCGACTAACACCGGGAGGAAGATAGAAAAGTGTACAAAAGAGGAGAGGTTAAAAAAAAAAAAAAAAAAAAAAAAAAAACTGCACATGGAAGCAATTATTGCCCTTTCCTGCTGTGTAATCTGGCCCGGCAGATACAAGATGACAAGCACGTGTTTGGGTACATGACAGGAGGGGGGATAGAAAAAGAAAAAGCCAGCTTTCGTACGCACACGGGATCTTATTCCAACGTTTGTTTACACCTTGTCAGAAATTCGGTTGACGGTCGGCGTCGCCGCCGCGGTTTTTACAGGTGTAAGTTCGAACCCCGTCGGGCGCTAATACGACATCGGCGCGCGTATTTTGTTCTCTGTGAGGATTTTAGATCCCGAGAATGCAAATGCGCGTCAGAGTTTTGTTCTGGTGTAGGTGGGTTCCGCTTTGTCGAGCAGGAAGATATTGGATTTCTGGATTTCTGAGTGGGCGTACGTCGGTCTGCTCCTTGTAATTATAACCTACTATTCCTTATAATAAATGTTTCATGAGGGGAAGTGAACCACATGTGCTAAAGTGAAGATACTTGAGATGGAAGCTCAAATTAGTGTCCGCGTTTCAATGTTAAGCAGAATATCAGCAGGATTTCTTTGTTTTCGCTTTGAACTGTGCTCTTTGTTTCCTGTTTATCGGTATATGAGCAAGAACATAACACGATTCCCAGACAGACAGATTTCAAACCTCCATTGTGAAATTCAGAAAATGATTAGATTTCTTCCACATTGTCCGCAGCTTCGGTGTCCTCGGCCTTCGACGGACCCAAAAAACACAACAAACTTTTTTTTTTTTTCTAGGAATAAATGTTTCGATCAATGATGCCGCCTTTGAACCAATTTGAGGATAAAAACGGGGGGGGGAAAAAAACAACCAACAAGTCAGAATTTCCGAGGTTTAAGTCATCTATTTGCAATTAGAAATGATGAGATTCATGTGGCAAATCTACAAGACAGAGAGAAAAAAGAAAGAAAAACACCACTCGCTAGCGTATGACATTAAATATGCTAATCAATGAGAATAGAAGTTGCGTGAAATTAGTTGGGAAAGGCAAAGAACCACATCCAATCACTTTTAATGCACGTGCCAAATGCTCACCCTGCAGCCCATTTGCCTGTAGTAGATGACCCAATGCAATGATTCCTACTGCAACAACTATGTTTCCTTTCCCCACTTCCCATTGCATTTTCTTCCCCATTGATTTATTATATTGAATTTCATAAAAGTGAGTTCTGAGTTCGGTTTGCCCCAAAAAAACATGAATTTTAAAAACACAAAAAAAACTCACGCCCTAACTCTGCTATTTCTATCCCAGTTGGTCTCAGCTTCTTTGCATCCTGACTATTTTTGTTTAATTTTGTCATCGCTACAGTCACACTGTTTATGTTGATATCGTTGTTGTTGTCGTTTTGGTTTTCTATTTCCACCCTCTCTGTTCTTTTTTTTTTTTTTTTTGACATTCTGCTGTCCATTCTTATCCTTGATATTGTTATTGTTGTTCTCTCTGCTGTCTATCTATTTGTGTTTTTTTTTTTTGCTATCTTCTAATTGTCTCTCTATTTATATTTATATTTATATTTAAGATAAGATAAGATAAGAACAACTTTATTAGTCCCAAAGGGAAACATATATTTATATTTATATTTTAGGGCTAGATGGAGAAGGTAGATTTGCTGTGGCGACCATTGAAAGGAAAAGCTGAAAGTAGAAGAAGATATTTATATTTATATCAAAATTTAGATTTATATTAATGTAAATATTTATATTTATATTCATATTTATATTTATATTTTAGGGTTAGATGGAGAAAGTTGATTTTCTGTGGCAACCCCTGAAGGGAAAAGCAAAAAGGAAAGGAAGATATTTATATTTATACTTATATTTATGATTTATATTATATTTATATATATATTTATATTATATTTATATTTTAGGGTTAGATGGAGAAGGTTGATTCGCTGTGGCAACCCCTTGAAGCCGAAAGGAGAAGAAGATATTTATATTTATATTTATATTTATGTTTGCTGTGACAGAAGAATTTCCCCCTGGGGATCAATAAAGTTTATTTATCTTTATCATTTTTTATAGACAGAAATCATCCAAATTTTTCGCTGAAATCTAAATGAATCTCTTTCTCTTCTGTGTTTTTGCACATATTTCACAATAGCTACAATATGGTGCCCTACAGACGCTCTCTGCAAACTACTTTGCAAAGCGAAGATGCTTGAGCTTGAAAAAGACCGCGTGACATTTAAAGTCGTCTCCGCCCGTAATTGTGGCCCCCCTCGTCTCAGAGAGGACATCACAAGGCTGACGGATCTTAACACCGTCCCCTGCTAGGAAGGAGTCGCCGGGGTTCACAAGCATGTGAGATCACGGTGATTTGCAGGCTGGCCCACCTGTGACCCCCTGTTTGCTTCCAGCTGGGATAAATATTTGGTTGGTTGAATCAAGGGCAGACCACAGAACAAAATGAATGGCTTAAAGGATTTTTATTTATTTTTTTTTTTTGTCAAGCTTTACAATGGCGTCACTCACAGTTTTGGCAATGCTTTGCAGGAACTGTTACAACGCTGTGCATTGAAGCTTTCGAACGGGATGACATCACCCACGTTTAAGTCAAAAAGGGCAAGAAAACAATCAAACGGGTTTGTTCGAAAGCCAGAAGTTTAGCCGGGTAATCTGTGTTCGGAGGTAAAGCTTGCAAGACTCAACATTTCTGTAATCATTCCTGATTGAACGGGACCGGTGTGTAACCTACGTGTGCACGGGAGGTATAGAAGGTTAAAGGGATGCTAAAAGAGCTAAAACGGTGAGATAAGATAAACTTTATTGATCCCCAATGGGGAAATTCCTTTGTCACAGCAGCGTAACTGTTATAATGTCAAAAAAATACAAAAGTAAAATAAAAGATGAATATAAATAGAGAGACAGAAGACAGAAGATAGCAAGACATCCATAAATAAATAGACAGCGGTAACAACAACAACAACATCAGGGATAATAATTGGCAAAAAAAGGGTGAAAAATACACAAATAGAACTTAAGGACAATAAAAATAGAGTGACAATAGAAATGACAAGAATGAAAATAAAATAAGAAATGAAAATAGGCAATGTGCATGCGGGCTGGGACCTCATTGCTATTTTTTTTGTCACTCTGTTTATATTATTGTTTAATTTTAGTTTTGTATTTTTCACTGACACTGTTCCTTGATGTCGTCCATTGTCATCATTGATGTCGTTGTTGTTGTCTGTTGTCTATTTATGTGTGGATTCTTTTTTGTCTTGCTGTCTCCTGAGTTCTGCCTTACTATTTCTATTTATATTCATATTTCTTTCTTTTTTTTTACATTATAACTTTTACGCTGCTGTGAGAAAGTAATTTCCCCCATGGGGATCAATAAAGTTTATCTTATCTTAAGAAAGTGACGTGGAGTCAGGAGAGGCAGGGGGAGGCCGGGCCTCACCTGTCATCACGGAAAGAAAAAAATGCAAAATGAAATAGTAAATTAAATGGTTACATTTATTCAGTGATTTGTACTATAAAGTTATTTTGCGTGTAGCTCCGTCCTTTTTCTTTATTTCTTTTTAAAATCGCTAAAAAAAAGTCACATTTATCGTTCAAATATGAAGAAGAGACAGTGAGCGGCAACCAGCTGAGCCCACTATGGATTGCGCAATGATTCTGCTAACTGTGCTAGCATACTATGTGACCATAGTGCAGTCTCTGTGAATGTCACTATTAAAAGAACACTTAATTTCCATAGTTTAGCCAAGTGGCTAATGTTTTTCGTCAACAACTGTAACGTGTTTCTCGTAATCATAAAATGACTGCAAAGAGACATTAAGTGAGGCACGCAGTGACGGTGCCTCATGCTAGGGGGCGCCGCTGATCCCAGGCATCCTTCTTACTACTCGGCTATAGAATAATAGAATTAGCAATAGCAAGCTACAGTAAACAGTTAGCAAGTGAAGTGCAGCCATTCAGTTATTTTTTTGTATAGCTTTTTTTTGTATAATTTCTGTACAGCTCACAAACGGTGAAGGATGAATGTAAATCTCCTGGGCAGCTTCTCAACTTTTTGGCCCAGAAGGATCTCATTCAACCTGTTCCTGAGCCGGTGGTCATTTTCGGCTCCGAAAAGACTCAAAACATACAGTCGGAACAGGACCGATCGAGGACGACTGTCTTCGCTGGGAGTGATTTCCATTGAGACGGAGAAACTTTTAAAAGTGAAGAAAGAAACGGAAAACTTCTACAAGCAAGTTATCGATGCTTCAGAAGGAGGAGAAGTAAAGGTAAGAGATAATAAGGTTTTTTTTTTTACATGTGCTTTTTTCTCTGCTGCAGTTTGTGTATGTAGAGAATGCTGGTATGATATTTTGAGCAAAAAACATCAACTGCTGCCAATAAAATGGTGAATAAGCTTCTCTGTAGGTTCATATGTTTGTAAATCTGACTGTGGTGACGTCAGATTCTCACCAGCCATGAACCTCAATGCACGTCCCTGTTTTAAGGATAGGAAAGAGCAGTTAGGGCATGACATGTGAACGGGTGAGGTCGTGAATAGGGAAGAAGCCTAGTTTTTCCAGTCATCCCATTTCTTCCTTTTTTTTCCTTTATTTCTTTAAAGGAATACAACTTGTCACTTGTCAATTTTGTCACAATTCCTTTTTTTTTCCCCCAAATTAAAATTTCACATGTGGCCTAATCTTGAGCAAATATGATCTGAGCACAAGGCTGTTAGGATAAGCTGGAGTAAATAATATAATTTGCTGTTCATTCATTCATTCATTCATTCATTCATTCATTCATTATTTATCTGTACTGCATATCTTGCATTTGAACGTTAGTCACATTTGTTTCATAGCGCTCTTGAGGTCCACTAACTGGTAGGGTTTGTACCCAAAAGTGTGCCGCAGAGATCCTGCGTGTGTGTGTGTGTGTGTGTGTGTGTGTGTGGGCTGAGATGTGGGCTAGGTAATGAGACACTTGCATTTGGAGTCCGAAGACTTTTTAAACTTTTGCTTTTGGAAGGACTTCCCGGCGGCGACAACACGCGAGGGCTCCGAAGGCGTCCCGGCTCGGTCCAGCAGCTGTTCACGACCGCACCGGTCCAGCCGGGGCTGATGAATAGTTTGCCTTCAGAGTGGATGTGTTGGAAGCAGGAAAACCCGGGCGTGTGTCGGGGTGTGAGTGGTTTTGGCAGCGAAGCGGGGCAGAGCTGTTTTAAACTTGCAGCTTATGTGGGGTTACACAGCCTGCCACGGTCGGGACTCACCGAAAATGGTCCGATGAGGGAAAACCAGGGAATGTGGGGCAGCCACAGCTTAGCCGTGTTGGCGTGGAGGCTTGTAAACTCTCTTTTGAGCGCTATTGAACCACCGGTTTAATCATACCGATAACAACAAACACCTTTGTGATGTTAATTGTTTCAAATTCCAAGAGATTCAAGCGACCGTTTCCATCTTTCTTATCGAAACGGTGTTTTTCTGCCTCGATTCAGCGCGCAGTCATCGGAAAGCAGTTCGTATAAACATGAAACACAAAGGAAGTGTAACCTCGCGCCCAGAGAGAAAAATAAATGATGGCCTTGAAGACACGCCCGCCGAAAAACCGATATTTTGAGACACGACCAAAAATTTAAGGTAATGTCTACCCATTAGAAGAAAACCTTTCTCGCGCAGGCCAGATATCCTATTTTGCAGCGAAAACACTGCGTGAACAAAAACACAGTTTGCCACTGAAATTGTTTCAGAGTGAGGTGATCCCCCCCTCGCCAAGTGTTTAGTTTCCACCGCACTGCTGGAAAAGATTTAAGCGGCAAGTTACCGTTTGATTCCCTGGGTGGCCCCGGACTTTTGGAGCAAAGCTTCTGCCGTCACTCATTTTCGGTCGGATGTTGTGATGTCAGTGTTTGGACGCAAATCATAATGTTAGCAATGCTAACCGGCAATTCATTTCATAATATTTGTTGATTGTTTTTATGAGCAAATATTAATGTCCCAGTGATATGACACATTGGTTAAATTAAAATAATCATTTTATTGCCTGTTTATGTATTGTATAGTTATTTCATTGCCTATTTGTTTATTTTATATCTATTGTCTATTTGTACAGTTTTATATTTGTATTGTCTTCCCAGGACTACAGATGGAAATTAGCTATGAGCTAAAATCTGATACAAACATCTCTGACTCTGTGCTTTAAGTAATTGTACACTTTCCTAGTAGACTTTCTGAACTAAACTAAACTAAAGTAAACTAAACTAATTAGTGCAGGGGTTGGCAGTTGTTTTGGCCCTATTTCTAATTTAATTTCTATGCACGGGCCAACTAGGTATCATGTAAATTGAAACAAACGAAAATTGTAATTTAAATATTTACATTTTTTGGGGCATTTTCTTTCAACTTTAAAATCATCGATGATCATATAAATGTATTGACGTTATTTTGTATCTAATCATCCATACAAAATTATACAAAAGGGAAAAAAATTAGGAGTTTCTAAATTCAATATTGATTGAAAATACTTATTAAAATATTCATTGAAAATAAAAAAATGCCCAGGTCTGCCTTAATGTGTAGGTGTCAAACTCAAGGCTCGCGGGCCAAATGTGGTCCGCCACCTCATTTTATGCGGCCCGCGAGAACGTCTTAAAAAATCAGATTGGTTTAAAAATAATAGGTCACACGCGTGCATTGACTAGAAACTACATTTCCCACAATTCATGCTGATCATGTGACCCACAAAGTGACGGCCGTCTGACCGCAGCGTATCTACGTCAACGCCATTTTTAGCAAGTGGAATTGAGAAATACAAATGATCCCTAAATGTCCAGGAAGAGAAAAGTTGCTGCAGATGGAAGGATGAAACATGTTTGTGCTTTGAGGAGAAAAAGCGGTTTATCTTTTGTTTGTGAGGCAGCCACGGAGCTAAGTATGCTAAAGTTAGCCTTCCAGAAAAACAAATCGATAGAGATAAAAAGTGATATTTAATCACTTGGATAGTTTGATCATTGATTGATGGTAATGTGAGTAATGTGTATTTTTTAATCTGACATTATAAAAGGATTTATGTTGTAACAGACCAACTAATAAACATAATTATATTTAAATCAATGCAAATGCATATGTAAAACTTTGGATTTGAATAAGTAATACATTTAGAGTTATTAAACATAATGGTGTAACATTTATTACATTTATACTGTTACCGTTACCAGTGGCCCTTTTTGGGCAACCATTACGCTGATGTGAGTTCATGCATAGGTGTCAAACTCTAATTATATTTATATATATTTTTATATTTATTCATGACTATTAGAGCTAGCCCGCCAGTATTCTAGCCTACTGCTAATACTACAAATCCCCAAAACGGCCTCTCCTCTGATGACAGAAGTCATAGCAACCTTGTTTTAACACCGGCACTGTGCTACACCTCCGAAAAACGGCGAAAAGATCAAAATGTTGCAAATTGAGCTATAATTCATGTTTTCTTTATGCACTTTTCTTGCTACTCCAAGACATGAGCTTGAATTGTTTCACCTTCATTGATGGATATTATTATTAGTTAATTGGTTTATTATTTATTTTACATTTATTATTATCCTGTGGAAAAAGCTTACAATTGAAATTTATGTAGAAGGCTGCAAATAAAAAGTTTTATATATATCTAAATTAAAAAAAAAAAAAAAATTATTGAAGAAATGAATGCCAAGGATAAGTTTTCTTGATTTAAATTTCGATTTTGCACGTGTGCAATATTAAGTTATATATTGAATAGTATCAAGCTTTCCTTGTTCCATATTCAGTTTCAAGCACAGCTCGTTTGCAGCCAAATAGAAAGGTTGATTGTTATTTCTGGAGGAATATTTTTTTGCCATAAATATCAATATTGGGTTTTGAATTTTGGCCCACTGATTATTTGAGTTCCACACGTCTGCTTAGTGCCTTTTCTATCTTCATGTCCGTACAACGTCTTTCTAATATTTACTTTGCTGTCAGGTGGCTGCTGAGGCGCAGCCATCTTGAGCCGTCCTTAAAAGCATCCATTTTAACCTTACGCTCAACAGCACTGGTAGTTTTAATTTTCTCGATACTCAAATAAAATCAAATATTTTGTTTGCACTGAAATCCAGATATCAATTGTTCGGTCTCTCTTGAACCGGAGGCGACGGCCGGACCACCCTGGCGCCCGGCGTTGACAAGTAAAATGCAAACCAAGATTGGGAAAAACAAGCCTTTCGTCCGTTCACTTAAATTTTAACAACAGCCGTAAAGCGCCGTCGGCGGTCGAGGCTGACGATTGGGCGTTTCCAAGGCACGTGCAAGCCGTTTCATCTCGTACCAGATTACTTCCTTTTGTTTTGTGTTGTGCGAGACCGATTCCAAAACATGCACCGGTAACTAAGTTTGCACGAGCGCGCGTGGGCACGTTACGAGAATGGAAACCAGGTGTTCTTGTGTTTTGCCTGGTGTTGCACCGTCAGCTCGGTGCGTCCGGGCGTCGCTTAATGAGCTCACCAGGAGCCTTCACATCAAACACCCGGCTACCCGCTAATGGACGATAAACTCATCGGGTTTGGTCAGGCCGGACGACAAACGGGCACGTTTTAACATCCGCCGGCTGCCGCCGGAGAAACAACGTGCGGTTGTCAGGTTGGAAATCCGGGCCGGCTGTTTTCGCGAGACGCTGAGAGGAAACGGGTCTGCGGTTTTACGGGGCGGCGATAAAATGACAAACCCTTGAACGGTCAAAGAGGTAGCTTGTTAAAAAAAAAAAAATAGAGGGAGGATTTTTTTTTTTTTTTTTTTTGAGCGACAAGAAATGACAAAGGCAGATGGAAAGATGAGCCGTTCTGGTGTGTTGACGTTTCTGAATCGGGGTTAGACAACAGGAAGAGTCATCACAGGCTGCGGCATTTGAGTAAACACACACAGCGGAGACAACGGGGGAGAAATACGCTGTGATCGGCTTCTTACTGATGCATAAGTTGATCTCAAACAGACGCCATGGTTCATTTGCAGGTTCTTAACAACATATGGCAATGAAACAAAATAAAATAAAAAAAAAAAAAAAGCAAGGTCAAATACAATAAAGCAAAATTAAATAAAACAAAACAAAACAAAATAAAATAAAGCACGATAAAATCCAATAAAGTGAAATAAAATAAAAAAATATAAAATGAAGCAAAGAAAAATAAAATAAAATTAAGCTGAAGAAAATAAGATAAAATAAAACAAAGCAAGATAAAACACAATGAAGCAAAATAAGATAGAATAATAAAATGAAGCAAAGTAAAATAAAATAAAAAAGCAATATTAAAATGCAATAATGAAAAATAAAATAAAACAAAGCAAGATAAAACAAAATAAAGCAAGATAAAATCAAATAAAGCAAGATATAAAACAAAGCAAAATAAAAAAATAAAATAAAATAAAATGAAGCAAAGTAAAATGAAATAAAATAAAATTAAGCAAAATAAAATAAAATAAAACAAACAAAAAAAGAAAATAAACTGTCCAAGTCGTAACCTAAAACAAATAAAAATAAAAAAATAAAAATAAAATGAAGCAAGGTGAAATAAAACAAAATTAAGCTAAATAAAATAAAATTAAAATAATGCATAATAAAACACAATGAAGCAAAATAAAATAGAAAAATAAAATGAAGCAAAGTTAAGTAAAATGGATTAAAGTAATCAAGAAATAAAGCACTATAAAGCAAAATAAAATTACACAAAACAAAATAAAAAAATAAAAATAAAATTAAGCAAAAAAATAAAATAAAGCAAAATAAAATAAAATAAAATGAAATAACCAGTCCAAGTCATACCCCGTCTTTTGTCCAATAACGGCTGCGATACTCTCCTGCTTCCCTGTGACCCGGAGTGCAGGATAAGTGGAAGATAATGAACGGATGGATCGAGGGATAAAATAAAGTAAAATAAAATCACATAATACTACTAGCTTTCTATGATTGGTTGCGAGTAATCTGGTGAACAAAAGACAAAATCTTTTAATTAAATGAAGACATAAGCTAGTCCTTGGGCTCTCATTTGTCCAGTTCGGGTCGTGGCTCGATCCATCCCTCCGTCGGTCGAGACAGAAAGCCGCCGCCGGCTTTTTTTCGACTGTGTTGTAATCTGCGGTTATAAAATGTAAAACTTGAAATGAGCCTTTAAAAAAAGGAAATAAATCAAACGCGTTAATGATTTGAGGAGCGATATTTAATGGGGTCATGATTGTCTTCGTCAGAGGTCGTACATGGAATCGGCTTAGGAGACAAAAAAAAAAAAACACAACCACAGCCACTCCTACATTCACTCAGCCAGCTAATAAAAGTTTCTACATTTGATACGCCGTCACGGCAGAGGAAAAAAACAAAAAACAAAAAAAAAAATCACAAAAACTTCTCGCAGCAGCTGAGTTTTACAGAGGGCCATTACTTTTGACAAATGACAGGCATTTAGCTTTTCTCAAAGGTTGGGCAAAGGCTACCACATATTATCTTTCTCATTTCATCTCAACACACTGTTCCCGACTAACAATTTTCACTCCTCCGTCAAAGGGCGTCTATTGTTCTGGCCGGGTAAACACTCTTTCTCCCTTTTCTCATTTATCCGGCCAATCTATTTTCCTTGATTGTATTTCAGCTGCTCGGGATCTGCGCGACTCTCTCGGAGAGTAAAAAAACAAGCCGCCTCCGAACGACTCGTCGGTCACGATCCGTCCACCACTCCCCGGGCGCTTCCACGTGCACGGACTGAAAGGAAAGACTGCGGGGACAGACGGACGAACAGAGGGACACAAACGGACGGGGGAGGTACTAGAGTCGCCCCTGGTTGAAGAAGGACGGGGTGAGTAAGGGCTGCGGTCGGGACTCGGCCTTTCCGGACGCACTCTTTGCGAACGGATCACAGAGTGCTGGTTGTGGAAGCGGCCAAACGCTTTCCTATGTAGATCCTGAAAGACAAACCGGAGCGCGGTGATGAACCGAATATTTGCGAGACCCCCACTCTCCCCCCCCCCCCCCCCCACCGGCTGCGGTCATCGCTTAGCAACGGTATCCAGGCACAGCTGGTCTTTTTTTAACGCGCCGCTGTGCGCCCGCGGTGTTGGTTCCCGGCTCCGAGCGCCAGGTGCTCCTCGGTAAAAGCTCCACTTGAAAACACTCCGGCGAAGCTTCGGTGGCTTCGATAAAGACAATCTCGGAGCGGATCGGCCATGGGTGTTGAGCCGCATTTTGTAATAACGGCGCATTTTGTAATAAACGTCCAAAATGTAATAACTTTTTCTATTCATTTTGTAATAAAGCCCATTTTGTCATAAACTGCCCCAATGCATTTTGTAATAAATTTTGCCGCATTATGTAATAAGTTATTACATTTTGAGAAGATTATTACAAAATGCACTTGCAACTTTTTTATTCTCTCGGAAATGTAATAACATGGAATTTATAGAATATTCTCTGTTAATGCAACCTTTGAATGGTGTACTGATAGTAATCGCTAAGTACTGCTACTAGGCTAATACAGTGATACTGATAATAGGCCTAGCTTTGACAAATACTTTTAAGTAAAATAAAATATAATTAACAAACTTATGCTTTAGAATTGTTATTACATAATGCACCATGTTATTACATTTCCTAGAGAATAAAACAGTTGCGAGTGCATTTTGTAATAATCTTCTCAATATGTAATAACTTATTACATAATGCGGCAAAATTTATTACAAAATGCGTTGGGGCAGTTTATTACAAAATGTGGCTTTATTACAAAATGAAATGAAAAAGTTATTACATTTTGGACGTTTATTACAAAATGCACTGTTATTACAAAATGCGGCTCAACATATGGGTCCGACGAATTTTAATATTTCCCGCGATGCCGTGAAGGCAGAGGATATTCCCCCCCCAGCGCAACCTGAGATGTTTGGACAGAGTCGCTTAAAAAAGAGTTTCACCAACAGACACATTTTACTCAGCTAACGCGACTCCTGAAAAATGGTTTTGTTACAAGATGGCTTTTTTTTTTTTTTTTTTTTTTGCCCGATTGTTTCCGTATGAGCTACCAGCTCGGCGAATATTTATCTGAACGTGACGCAGGGCCCGCTGAAACGGGATTGGTTGGGATCCGCTCGCGTTACAAACCGAATTAATGCTCTTGTCGATCGAAGTTCAGGACGTGGCACCCAGGCTGACAATTCCATATTTACTAACATTAAGACCATATATTTACCTTTCAAGAGCCCCTAAACACAAGAATATGACTGATTTGTACTAAATATACGACATATAAATGTAACTTTTGTGATTTTCAGTCATCCAACAAAAGTGAGACGAACCAAAAGCAAGACGGTCGGTGAGAAATCGCTGCAAACTGAAGATACGCAGCCAATGTAAATGTAAAGGGTGTGTGTGTGTGTGTGTATCAGTGTCTCACCCGACACCGAGCGTCAGGAGATGTGAAGCCAGGAGCGAGGGAACGAGGATGAGGAGAACATCGGACGAGAAGATCCCTCTCTTCATTACCTCCGTCTTCCTGACGCTGAGGGAACTCGGCTGTTTAGGATGCTGGAACACAAACTCTCTGCAGGGACAGAAGACAGGTAGGGGAAATAAAAATATATATAAGTATATATATGTATGTATATGTGTTATGTATACGTATGTATATGTGTCTATATATATGTATGTTTATGTGTTGATATATGCATGTACATGTGTATATATGTATATGTACATAAATATTTGTGTGTGTATATATATATGTATATGTGTTTATATATGTATGTATATGCGTGTATAAATATATGTATATATGGATATACATACATATATAAAGGCATATGCATATATATACACACACATGTGTAGATACATATCATATTTATATTTATATAAATAGATACATATACATATGTACGTATATATATATTTATGTATGTATATACGTATGTAGAAATGTATCTGTATGTATACATGTATATACAAATATATGTTTCTATACATACATACACACATATGTATGTATATATATATATATATAATTTATATATATATATTAATATTAATAATATATTCTTATTATTTATATTTATATCTATATATATGAATATATAGATATATCTATATTGTCATATATGTATGTATACGCACACACATATAAATACACCGATATATATATATAAATGTTTTTTTTATATAATTATATATTTTTGGAAATGTATTTACAAAAAAACAAATTAAGTCATTACATTTTTTTAAAACTTTTTTTAAACAAATATTCAAAATTCAAAGGTTTTCCCACGTCCTATTCTGTGAAATTAAAATTTTGCTCAATTCATGATCAGTGTCTTAGGGTTTATCTTACTCATTTACTCATTTAGAAGATTTTTATTCTTTTTTTTGCTACTTTCCAAAGTGCCGATATTTTCTCGCTCTTTGTTTCCCAAGACTTTTGATCGTCGTCGGGTACGTGTACAGCTCATTTTATAATTACATTTATATATAGAAATACACTGTGGATAAAACTCTCCTGCATCTGCATTGGGGTTTTTTGGGAAGCTGCTGCAAACTAGATGCTGATTCCTCTGCGCTTAAAGGTGTAATCTTTCTGCGGCACAAAGCTTTGCAGCATGTGATTCTTGACAAGTTTAATTCAAACTAATCGCCAATTAAATTGTTTTTGTATCCCAAAAGGCCGATTTGCATCCACTATAATCTTCCGCTAATACTCTTATACGGCTTTTGATCCACGAAGTTTTACAATGTAAATTTTTCTAATCAAACCTAAGTACATCCATGCAGGTTGCCAAGTCACGTCACGACGGGATGGCGATGGGTTCGGCTTTTAGCCAAAAAGTAGTTACGACGCAGAGGGCCGTTAAAACAAGCATGTTTCGTTTCTTTTACTTTTCCCAAACTACCGAAAAAGTAATAATACAAGCAGAAATCACTTCGAACTCTTACTTTGGCGGCATGTTCTCGGGTCTACTGGACCAATCCCAGACCCAGTCGTTGTCCGCTCGCCGCTCGGCCTCTTCCTGTTCCCGACGCGCGGGATGGACGACAATATGGAGGAAATTAAAAACAAATAAAAGCGCACAAACAGTCCGCAGCTAGACCGGGATTTTCCCCCGAACATTTCGAGCCGTGAAAGTAACATCGCAAAAAATATTTGTTTGAGCTTCTCGGGCTACTTTTCCTTCGACCCGCCGTCGTTTCTTACAACCTGCCTGATTGATTATATGGAATTTAAAAATATTGGAGATGGAGGACAGATGGACAGAAGCGGTTGCTAAAATCATTTTTAAAGGTTTATAAGAATGTACCTGGATGGTGACACAGTCACTGTCATGTTCGCTGGAGGGTCTCGGGGAGCCGGTGGACCGTGGACTCGTCACCTGCGGGGGGCTGAGGAGAACCGCCAGGAAATAACAATTGTAAAAATGCTATTTTACAATCCAGATGAACCGTATAGAAAGATTTTTTTTTTTTTCTTTTTTTTTTGCAGAATTTTGGAATAGTACAGAATGTAGTTTGTTGAACCTGGGCAATAAAGGGCGGAGCGTCAAGAACGTACAATACATATTAAAATAGAAACAATATGTTACTTATAAGAGACAAAGTTAAACTTAGAGTGACGCTTTATGTGTGATAATATATACATTTATATTTATTCTATTATTTTAATTTATATATGATTTATTTATATATTTATATATGGATATATATTATATTTTTTATCATTATTATTTATATAGCTTATCATATATATTACATACATAATGTTTCATCAATGTACAACTTATAAAAGACTACATTAAACTTTCACTGAAGCTTCATGTGACAATTATAATATATGTATATATGTATGTATACACATGTATAAACACACACTTTACATGTGTATACAGTATTGTGTACATATATATATAAAATAATAATATTATATTTAAACAATACACAACTCATAAAATACAACATTAGAGTGAAACTTTATGTATGATAATATATATATATCTATATACATATGTACATATATTCATTCTAGATATTTATTTATTTTAGATACATTTTATTTAGATATTTCTTTCTTTATATTATTTATACATATTTATAGATAGATATATTATTATGATATGTTATTTCATTAATATTATAACTAATAATATAATTGATATTTTCATCTGTAATACTCTTATTCTAATATTATAATATATATATATATGATGTTTAAACAATGTACAACTTATAAAAGAAAACATGTATGTATATATCATTGGGTATATATATATATATATATATTATATCATTATAATATTATATCTATTAAAAAAATAATTCAAGCATGGGGTCATTCAAGTACATCTCATCTCATAAAGGATGGAAAAAGGGCAGACCCCCACAGAGGACAACCATTACTAGAAGGCGCAGGCAGACGGTGAATTATTGCGCAGCGAAACGGCCGACGGCAAGAAGGATTTCCTGAATCTGTCGAAGCCGAGCTGTAACCGTCTAACCTCCGTCTCCTCGGTGTCCGGCGTCTTTGCCGGCCAGGATTCTCCGTGACGGATAACAGTTTAGTGGACGATTTGTTCTGTTTATTCCTGAAACTGAGGAAATGGTCGTCCTACCTGTCCCTGCTCCTCTCGCACTCCAGCTGGGCTTCCAGAAGGATCCTCTCCAGCTCCCCCTGCAGCGCAGAGGAGATGCTGTCCTGGGACCCCGTCAGGCTCTCCCTGCGGCTGACGGCCGCTATCAGCTCCTCCAGCTCCACCCAGGAGCCTGGCGTTGGGGGGGGGGGAACCGGGAAACTACATTTAAATCCAAACTCGAAACGGCCGTCTTTGAGCGGGAGGCGATTCGAAGCGTTTTCTACTCCGCCGAGAGATAGGAGATGTCTCGGCGTGATTCCGCCGTGGGTTCGACGTCGACCGACGAAGCTTTTCTAAACAATGCGTCGGAGCTGTTTTATAATTCCCGCGATGATTCGTCCCCGTCTGGTCTTAAAGGTCAAGTAAAATCGGGATATAAACATCAATGCAGTCGCTTTTCTTGCATTCTTTAAGAGGCGAATGGCAGATTGTTATACTGTGGGTTGACGGTTATTGTTTTGTCAGACGATTCGCTGTCCGACTGTTAATACCAGCAGAATTATGTTATTGATTAGTGCTTTTCAGATATTTTTGGTCTCGTATTTGCGATTTCGTTCATCCGAAAAGTCTAAATTACCATTGACATTCAATGACCGTATCTCAGCTTGTGTGCGACCTGTGCGTCTGTATAAATTGTTATTTGTGCGATTCGATTTTGGTACAACTTGTTATTTTAATTCTCTCCCATTATTTTTTTCTCCCTTCGACAATACGACTGCCGCGCCGTCATCCTCCGAGAAACATCCGGTTAAAAAAAAGGTTAAAAAAAAATATACAGAGAAAGAAATGACGCATATAAATTGGGCATTTTATCTTTGACCAGTTTATATTGTCTTTTTATTTATCTATTTATTGACTTTTTATTTATTGGCTCCAAACTATAAATGGTTTCTCTGTAAACATTATTGGATTAGTGAAAGGCTTTGCTGTGTTTGCTTTTGCCAACTCAACTGCACACGCTCACACACACACACGCACACACACACACACACACTCACCAATGTAAGAAAGAAAATTCACATCCATAGTAAAAAAAACTGATTTTTGAAATTACCCATTATATGTGAATGTCATTTAAATTAGCATTATATAATAATGACATTTTAACCGGAACTTATTTTCATGTTTGGAAGGGACATTGGCTTTTTGGGGATTTTACTCAAAAATGTGTTCAACCAGTGAGGTATAGGACCTACATCTGCCACATCAAGGACTCACATAATTTTATTTCATAGTTAATATGTATAGATTTATAAATGTATATGTATATTTCATGGGTTTGTTATGTTATTAGCGCCGGGAGCTCACTGGGCCCCCTTGTGGCCGCAGCATGAATTGAACATAACAACAGGAATGTTTATTCAACCAAATTCCATACACACATCCTGAATATTCTTCAGAAAATTACAGAAAAATTAGATTGAAATTTTTTTTAAAACATAAAAGCAGGGTAGAAGGAAAAAAAAACAAAAATCATAAATATATTCTGATCACAGCCTTTTACAACAAATGAAAATTTGAAATTTTTTTTGTTCATTTTTTTTTTTTTTTTTTTTTTTTTTTGCGAATACCATGCCTTAAAGTTCAGATTGTCCCCATATTATCTCCCAAATGACGTATAGTAATATTTGTCACATCAACTTTTTTATTCTTTATTATTTTTGCCACATCAAGGACACACATAAGGACTCACAAGGACTCACATTGAATTTTTTTGTAAAATTTTTTTTTTTTTTTGCGAATCCCATGCCTTAAAGTTCAAATAGTCCCCATATTATCTCCCTAATGACGTATAATAATATTTGGCACATCAACTTTTTTATTTTTTATAATCTTTGCATCCTGTTAAAATCGCTGAATATCATTCCAATACAATTCCAATGGAAAGATAATTTCATCGATTTTTTTTTTTTTTTTTTTTTGTCAGGAAAACATCAGCGTTGTGCACGGATAATATTAATTAGCGATAATCACTTGCGGGAGATGCTCGACACCGGTCGATTCATCTTCTAATCCGTAACAGCACGAGCGCGGCGCCGTGCGAGGCTTGTTTCTGCGCATATGCCGCGGCCTCGTGCGCCGTCCTGACGTGACAACCTGATGCGCTCGGGGAAAAAGGTCAAGCGATAATCAGCGGATTCATGAAAATACGGTCTGTGAATGAATAACAACTCAGGGTTCAGTGAGTGCATGAACGGAAGGGGGGCGCATGAACACATGCACGCCGCTGCGTTTGCTGTGCACAGACCCACAAATAAACAGTTGGGCAGGGCTAACTCGGGCTGACAGCGTGCCGGCTTACGTAAGATCTTATTTCTGGTAGAGATTAGCCATTCACCCTCTCACCCGCCCTCCCTCACCCGGCTCTTTCTGTTGTTCGACGCCTTGCAAACACGAGGCTGCACGGAGGAAATATCAACGCCTCCCCCCCCCCCGCCTTCGTCTCGTTTCTTAAATATTCGCTTTACCTCGGCGTTCACACCGTTTAGTCGCATTAACGGGAGGAGCGGAGACATGAGTGGGCAAAGTGCCGTAGGGAGGGGCGGGAGCGAGGGCGAGCTGTGCCATTGCCCTACTTATTTTTCTGTGGAGAGTTATGACATAACAACCGCTTTGTTTATCTATCTGTCACCATTCCGCAGCACCGGATCGGTTTACGGCGCAATTTTACGCACGTTAATTTGCGTCGACGCCGGATCGGATTTATGCGCCGAGGACTCGAGCCGGATGTCGAACGGCTTCGATGAGGTACGACGAGGAAACGGGTCCGTCCCCCCGTCCCCGCGTCGGGTTATGAATGGCCGCTTCGGCGCTAGCTTCGTGACACCGACAATGTGCGAGCGGCGCAACGCGGCTATAAGCGTCAGGAAATCTCCGCGGCTTAATTGGCTTACAGAGATACAAACAGGTGAGTCAGGGAATCCGTTTACACAATGAATCAGTGGCAACAACAACGACAACTATAAAAGTGACCGTTTATCTCTCCCGACCTCATGTTTCCTCGAATTGATATTTTATCAGACAAAAAAATGCGAATATTTGCACAGCATCCCTTGAAACACTTGGAACCGGTTACATTTTCTCATGAACCAACATTGCAAGTTGCATTACCTATCGACAAAGAATCAAGTGTAGCCTAGCGAGGGAGGCCAAAACTACGCTATTAGCATTGCGCAAAATGAACATTTCCTTATCTCTAGATAATCATTTGCTTCAACGCAACGCAGGCCCGACATCACTCACCATAAAGTCCATCCTCGGGTGTCTGAGAGCCGGACAGAGACATGCTCGGGTGCCTTGGGCTGGAGCTCGGAGAGATGCTGAGGCCGAGCGAGCAGGTGGAAGTGAGTCGTCGTCGTCGTCCGGGACCTTTTTTTTACTTTCGGTCACTCATGTGTCTGTTGTAGCCTAAAAAAAGGCCACCAGTCACAGGCGCTTCGCTAATCCGCTCCATCCCTCCCTCCCTCCCTCCCTGCCTGCCTGCCTGCAAACCCCCTTTGCCTCCCTCCCACATGTCAAGGGGGGAGGAGGTAAACAAAACAGGCAGGGAGGTCAGCAGGTGCTGAAGCCGCGGAAACAAGCAGCAGGGATGCGATGTGCCGGACTTCACCCGGCCTTTTTTTTTTTTTTTTTTAACAAAAACAGGACATCCTCGGATAAATAAAAGTCAATTGAAATGCTTCATAGGTTTTTAGAATTACATAATCCAGCGCAGTGCAAGTCCAGACAGTATGACAAATTTTTTTTTTGGGGTTGTTTGCTTGTTTTGACGGATGCCCCGAGGCACATCTATCATCGCTCACCACCGCTTGTGTATTACTTTCTGTATCCCTGTTTGAGTTTAACTGTCAACCGGTTGCAGGACTGGACTCCTGCAACAGCTCCCGTCGCATCGGACAAAATTTAGATATTACGGCGGGAGAACCCACAGACGACCCCGCTGTTCTTGTAAGTTGTTTTTTTTTTTTTTCCCTTCAGCGCGATGCCTGCGGATACCATCTGTGCATATTCTTCGCGGAGTCTGGAGGCGACGCGTGTTTCACATATGTGTGACTTTATTTGCGGTCGGTCCAGCAGACAGCAACACGCCGGTGTGAAACTAAAACAAACAAATAGACAAAATAGAAAAAAAACAAACAGTAAAGTCCACCAGGTTGTGGTGGCTTGTTTTGCGAATAGAAGAGTTTATCGGCAGGAACCGAGTCTAAGGGGATTGTTATGCTACTGGAGGTGTTGGTCGTTGGGTCAAAATAGCAACTTTTGTGGGATTATCTGGATTGGAATGTGAGAAGGTAAAGCTAAACAAAGAAGCAAAATCTGTTGGATTAAGAAGAAGAAACATTGAGCTATTTAGCATCGGCTAAATTTGACCCAGCTGTCGTTAAGCAGGAGTTGGTTCCACCACGGATCGGTCGCCGGTCAATCGCAGCGCTACGTACAAAAACAGACAACCGTTCGGTCGTTCATTCATTCGGGGAAATTTTCTCATTTTTTTTTTTTCCAATCAACCTGCCTGTTATTGGACTTTTGGAGGAAACCCACGCAGACACGGGGAAAACACGCAAGGTCCTTCGTGCCGTGATTACGACGCAAGAACCGCAGCGCCACCGCGTCGCCCCCGATCCAGGTAATCCAACAAAAAGTTGCTCTTTGGTCCCGACAAACAACACCGGCGAAAAAGCGTAAAAAAATCCTGAGACCAAGTTTCTGCCGATCTACTCTTACATTTTCAGAACAAACCACCATAACCTGGACGCGCCCACAACCCTGGCGGTTCTATTGGGCCGTTAGAACTGAAGAAGCTTCTCAGATGAGACCTCAAACGTCTTCAAGTGGAGAAATTCAAGTCCAGTTACCTTGACAAGAAGATTTCCACAAGAATTCACCGTGACCTGGATGACCTCTGCTCTCTTATTGTTGTAGATATGCAGGTGATAAATAATATACACTACCCCAAAAAATAAAGGGAACACTAAAATAACAAGACAATATCGAAGATCTAAATTCGTATTCAATACAAAATATAATATGATATATTATATATATAAAATATTATTTATTAACAAATAATAAATACTATCATGGAATGAAAATATTAATTAGTAATATAAAAATATAATAAATAATAATATTAAATATTAAACAAATTGGCTGAATGTACGGACATCAAAATCACGTAAAAATTATCTATGGAAATCAAAAGTATGAACCCATGGAGGTCTGGATTTGGAGTCGGACTCCAAATGAAAGTGTAAAAACACACGACAGGCTGATCCAACGTTGATTTTATGTCCTTAAAATAAGTCAAAATAAATCCGTGTTGCTTGTTGAGCCGCATTTTGTAATAACAGTGCATTTTGTTATAAACGTCCAAAATGTAATAACTTTTTCATTTCATTTTGTAGTAAAGCCGCATTTCATAATAAACTGCCGCATTTTGTAATAAATTTTGCTACAATATTACAAAATGCACTTGCAACTTTTTCATTCTCTAGGAAATGTAATAACATGGAATTTATAGAATATTTTCTGTTAATGTAACCTTTGAATAGTGCACTGATAGTAATTGCTAAGTGCTGCTACTAGGCTAATACAGTGATACTGATAATAGGCCTAGCTTTGACAAATACTTTTAAGTAAAATAAAATGTAATTAACAAACTTATGCTTTAGAATTGTTATTACATAATGCACCATGTCATTACATTTCCTAGAGAATAAAACAGTTGCAAGTGCATTTTGTGATAATCTTCTCAATATGTGATAACTTATTACATAATGCGGCAAAATTTATTCCAAAATGCGTTGGGGCGGTTTATTACAAAATTTGGCAGTTTATTACAAAATGAAATGAAAAAGTGATTACATTTTACAAAATGCGGCTCAACATTGCTTCCTAAGCGGACAGTGTTTGTTGTTTAAATGTCCCCTTTATTTTTTTGTAGCCGTATACTGTATACGTCGAGTTCCAAATGATTGCGCGTGTGAAGACAAACACACATCGACCGAACACACACCTGGGTTTTCCCTCTGTGGATGCTGTTTCTGTCCTCTGAGGCCGTTGCAGGCGCTAAAAGCCAAAGGATTCCCTCCGCAGGGGGAGACCGAGATGGAGAAGACCAAGGTAGAGTCGGAAGCGCAAACCGCCGAAGCGCTGCCGTCTTTGAGGCTCAAAGATGCTGCAATTTGTGCGTCTGAAAACGCGGAATCGCCGGGTGATTCGCACAATGGCGCCGGAGAAAGAATTAATGGTCATCGGTATAGAAAGCGGCCGGCGAGCGGAGGATGATGAGGAAAAAATAAATAAAAAAGACGCGGGCCGGATGACAGCGAGGAGCGGCGCCTCGGTCTTCAAACGGACGGTTCGCGGGTCATTCCGGGAGAGACGGCGAGAAAAACACGGCGAGATGTCAGGGAATGCGGAGCCGGCAACTCATAAGCTATTCATAAAGTCCAGCCAGGGCGTCAATAGATGTCTGTCCAAAAGTGAATATTCCCCCCCCCCCCGAGTTCTGTAACCGAGTGAATCTGGTCTTAAGGGTAAAAATAAGAGTTTCATTGACAGCGAACTCGGCGCGGCTTCAGTCGACATCAGTCGTGTCAATGACTGCGCGTTTTTTCAAAGCGAAAAATACAGCGCGAGGAAGAGGAAGCGCGCTTCTCGACCGGCTCGGGCGAAAACGTCGCGCTTTAAATTCCGATATAGAGTTTTCGTGAACCCGCCAGGTTTAAAGATCGGTTAAAAAGCGGCGACTTTCTGGCTGTTATTGAAATTTTCCGCGGTTTAGCATCTGGAGAATTTCAAGGGGGTTCTCTTTTTACGCCGATGGGTTTTTTTCGACGGCGAGTTCTCGGTCGGTCCGACCTGGACTCTGTAAAGCCGCTCGGAGCTGCGACTTTCTTTTAACCGGACGTCTTCCAGACATCTCACGTCGCTCCAGCTCATAACAGGAAACGGACGGCCCGGGAAAAGCGTCTTTTCTGATACCTTGGCTCTCTTTGCAATTTCCGTAAAGGGAAAAACTTCTCTTTAAAGACTTTTTTAGCGGTCTATCTGTCTCGGCTGATGCTCGCCATCAGGAAATATAAGCGTCGCTGCGGTGGGGTTTTGTTCGAGTATTTACAACCGGAGTGCAGAACGCCGTCTTTGGAAAAGCTCCGTGAATTCTCTGCATCAGCTTCGCTTTCCTTTTACTTCCACCGCAGTCGAAGAGCTGGAATCTTTACGCTTTATGTCGCTCCAAAAATTGAAGGAAAAGTTCATTTTCAGGAAATCACTGATTTTTTTTTTTTTTTTTTTTTTTTTTTTTTTAACCTTTCTACCTCTTGCAGTTTGCACAGGAGCTTTTGCCATTGCGGTCCGTTTCAATTTCACAATTTCTGAATTCCTGTGTGAGACACGCACGCAACCGACGACATGAAATATCCAGAATTTCGTGACGGTGCATTCTGAAATTTAAAGCTTCGGTTTTTTCTTTTTTCTGTATCTTCTTTAGTCTTCATCCGCGGACGAAGATCTTCACGTGAGTAGATGTGGAATATAGTTGTGATTTGGTGGAGGGGAGCAAAAAGGGCCGTAGGTTGAGACTAATCCTCGACATTTGGAAAAATGTCATGTAGCGGTGTCATCGTTTTATTAATTCAGAGAACGAGGTCCAGATCTTCTTCTGGGAAAATGATTCCTCATTTCGGCGACATTCCTTCAAGACATTCTTGACATCGGCAACGCGCGGACTCGGCGCCGGGTTTCATTTCCCGTCGCCAAGAGGAAATAAACGCCTCGCAAAAAAACAAAACAAAAAAAACAAAAAAAAAAAAAAACCACGCGTGTTTCTTCCGAAAAAAAAAAAAAAAATCCGAAACGTACACGACAACCCTCGGGAGACATCATGTCTCCTGAATCATTTGCATAGTGTATGAAGATCCAAGCGTGCTGTTCAACACTTTAAACACTTCCAGAACAACATCACCACCTGGTGGAGAGACGCACTTCCAGGAATTTAAAGAAAAGAAAGAACAGCAAAATAAGGAAAATCCCCAAAAAAGTAAAATGTCATTCACGTCAATAGTCATCGGATCTCCTTTTCCTCCGGAGGGAAACGGAAAAGTCGGGCGTCAAAAATGACACGGTTGTGGCGAGGAAACCTCCCGTGCGCGTGGTCTCATTTGAAAAATCCCTACTTTCTCAGCCCATCTCCCCGCCAATTTATTATGTCGCCCGGTGGCGTTTCTCTTTGACCTCCATCTTTGTTTTCAGACAAGAGAGCGGCGGCGGAAAGCCATTAATCGGCCCAGAAACAAAGGAGGGAAAGTTTCCTCATCCATCAAAAGAACTTAAGATCTTTGACAATGTCCCGCGCTCGGTCAGGAGATGCCGGCTGCACTCTGGTCCGGCAAATGACTGCCCGCCTCGTTCATCCATCACGCTCCGGAGTAAGACAGCAAAATAATAAGATCTTTTCAGGTAACTTGGATTTCGCCATTATTCACATTTTGTAACATTTTATTAGACCGTGATTGATGATTTGATCTTGATATATATTAAAAGATCGGCTTCGGATTGGCTTTATGTAGCCGCGCCGCCGCGGATGAGCGGTCGCAGTCGGACCGCGGGGTGTTTTCGGCGATTCCGTGAGCCTATGGATTTATTTGATGAATTATTATCGATATTGTTTGCGTGTTTCCCCTCCAGTCGATATACCTGAGGAGCGAGGCTGAAAGAGAGCCGGACGGATTTAAACAAGATTATATTTTTCATTCATCTGGAAAAAAACATGCTCCGCTTTGAGATTTTTTCAGACGTAAAGGTTGCATAACGATTGCGATAAAGTCATATGTTATGGTGAGAAAATGAGAATGGGAGCACTTCTTGACTAAAAAAAAAAAAAAACAACAAAAAAACAATCCAATTCTCCAAAACACATGAAATTAATTAAAAATGGACGTGGAATGGAAATTTTTCATTTTCATTAATCTGAACCTCAATTTATTTATATTTAAAATATAAAAATCCTTCAATTATCCCTTAAAAATAATTTAAAAAATATTTGTAAATATAAATATATTTAAAATATAAATATATATGTTTGTATAATAAAAAAATAATACATAAATATATAAAGATATATAGATCCTATGGCGGCTGATTATTCCTCTTCTTTCTGTTTTATTTAACAAAGCACCCAATCCGTGTCTTAGAAACTACAAGGGTCTGTTTTTTACGCCTCGAGCTTCACACAAATCTTTCATGTCCCCCTCGTGCGGCACCAGAGACGGCCGACACTTTGCAAACTTTTTAAAAACCATCCGTTTTTTTTTCTTCGGACAGCCGTCCGCGACCCCGGCCGAGTCCGTCATCCTTTCATTACCCCAATCTGTTTCTCATCCCGCTCACGGCCTCCGACAGCCACAAACACGCGCTGATTCAAAAGATCACTGGTCTTTCAACTCTGGCGAACGTCAAACGCGTTGCGGCGGTGCGAGGCGAGGCGAGGCGAGGCGAGGCGAGGCGAGGCGAGGCGAGGCGAAGCGCTCGCCGCCGCAGCCATGTGACCCCGAACAGCCCTTCAGCCCACATGTGTCACTCTGCCTCACCCAGCTGCAGGTGCAGCTCGCTGGGATTCTTCCAGAATTAGTTTGGAATTTTTCCATGAAAATGAACAACAGATTTTTTTTTTTTTTTTTTTTTTTTGCTTTCTTTCAGTGTCAGTTTTTTTTTTTTTTTTTTTTAATGTCATCCAGATCTGTCTACCATAATTGTTCGTGCGACGGTCAAATCTGGAATCCTTTAATTTGGTATGTTTCTATCAGTTTCGTAATCAAAGTTGCTTAGCATATTGCTAAACATTTGGATAAACGCACTCAACGCCCAATTGAAACGGCCATTGCCGATATGCAAGAAAATGGAAAATCGCGGCAAATAAGCAAGAAAATAATGCCTAAATCTGACCTATTTACATGTTAGTCTCAACTGCTGGTGCAAACAAACGGATTTTCCGTTGACTTCCATTTCCTCGCTGGAGAAACGACGTCCAAAATACAGAGTGAAAAAAGAAACGAAAGGCAGGTTTTGTCCATTTTTTGCCGGCTTCTTTGGCCTCTTGCAGACAATCTGGTGCTTGCTGCTTAATTCCGGATGCGTTTCTGGTTAAAAAGGCGTCTAATTAGCTGAAGACAGTTGAATCCTCAACTCGCAAAGGAAGAAAAAAAAAAACCTAGCAATATGAAGCGCTTGCCTACTATTGATACTTTCTTACTTGCTTTTCTGTTTAGCTCAATTAGCCGTTAGCTCTAAATCTCGCCGGGATGGAATCCGAGAAGGCGAACACGAAATTTCTGTGTCAAAACTGAAAAAAAAAAAAAAAAAAAAAAAAAAAAAATCTTTTGCTGTATTTTAAATCTGACTTTAAATCGAACTTTATTCCGTACGTTCTCCGGCGCCGTGGCTGATCGCATGTCCACTTCCCGTCCCCGCAAATCGTGCTCTTTCCATGAAATCCTGTTTCTAATGGATTCGAACGACGATTCCCAGAAACCCGGGGTCTGAAAGTGTGAAAGTAGAACATCAGAAAGATATTAAAACAAGATCCGCGGGAATGTTAATGTTAGGCCGATCGGGTGAGGAGAGATAGTACAAGATAAGTGATCAGAGCTGATAAAAAGAGATGAGATGTCTCAGCCCCGAAGGCATTTAGGTGTCGACGTTATCTCTCTATCTCGGCCGTACGGAGCCGTTTCGGCGAAAACCGGCCTCAGGTGACAACGGCTCTCGCGGAGATGACGGGGGGGGGGGGTCGATGGGCAACAATAAAAAAAAAAAAAATCAATTTTCTTTAGTGATCAAGGCTTGACAACAAGAACAAAAAAAAAAAAAAAAAAAAAAGGGGTTGAAAACTCCGGTAAATAAACACACGCGTGCAGGCCTGGAAAACGTCGCCGTTTAACCTTCGACGTCCAGTCCGTCAGCCCGGTCGTCGGCGCGTCTCTATTATCCCGCCGGTCACGGTTCCCCGGCGCTCCCCCCCCCCCTCCCCCCCCCCCCCCCCCCCCTTGGATATCTGTAGAATAATTCTACCTGTCTGTTCGCATCTCCTTCTCCTTCCTCCCTCTCTCTATGCATGACCTTTCTGCATTCCTCTCCAGCTGACCTTGCTGTCCTGTCAGCTCTGTCCTTTTCCCCACCTCACACCACGAGCCTCGCTCTAACCCCCCGCTTCCCCTTCCTCCCACGCCACACCACCCCTCGCCCCTCGCTGGATGCTTCCCCCCTTCCCCTCCTCCGGTTCCGCCCCCTGTATCACTTTGCTCCCCTCTCTCCTCCTCTAGCTGCCTCCCTCTTTGCTCTCTGCAGCTGTACATACTCTGCTTTTTAATTAGACGGGCTCGCTGGCTCCACCTCCTCTATGCCTCGTGTTCCTCAACCCCCCCCCCCCCTTCGCTTAAAAGGATAGGGCTCGCATGGCGACACCGAGACGAGGTCATGATGGAGAGATATATGGAAATAGAGAGGGGGGGGGAAAGGGAAGAGGAGAGAAGCTGAGAGGATAACTGCCTGTTTGCTCACTCTTGTCTTCTCACTCCCCCTCCTGTCCGTTCACTTTCACTCACAGCCCAAACGCTCAGACGGCGGCGAGGTAGGCGCAGCGGAGCTCAGAGCTCTGAGGGTTGGATGAAAAAAAAAAAAAAAAAAAAAAAAAAAAAAAGGTTCCCACGTAAAAAAAAAAAAAAAAAAAAAGGCATGAATCCACAGCAGAAGAGGAGGGCGAGCTAGAAGAAGACACATCCTTAGAGGAGTGTGTTTAAAAAAAAAAAGGAGAGGGAGACGGAGGAGCAGATGGACTCGGCACAGAGGAAAAGAAACGGTGTGAAGCTCGGCGAGCGGCAGTGACACAGAGGTGGGGAAGAAAAAGCAAATATGAACACCGGAGGGATGGAAGAATGGGATGAGGAGACGTGAAGGAATAGCGGCGAAGAGGAGCGAGGAGCGTTTATGGGAGGAAAAACACAGAGCGGAAAAAGAGAGAGAGAGATGGGGTATGTGTGACTCAGTCCCGTGTCCTGATGGAAGATAGTACAGCAATCTTTCCATCAGCTTTCTCTCAGCATCAGCGCTGAGATAACCAAGTGAGGAAGATCAGATCTGACATATTTCAGAGCAACGCGTAAAGATGTGTTGGTATTTGTGTGCAGTTGACGCCAGTCCTCTACTTACTGTTTTGTTTTGGCTCCTTTTTTTTTGATTTTTGTTGTTGTTGTTGTTGTTGTTGCTTTTATTCTCCCACAGTGTGATGTTACAGTTAAGGAGCCAGCCGGGCGGCCGACGTCCTTGCATGCGCGCACACACGTGCACGATTATATTTTTGTTTATGTGTTTGGAAAGTGCTAGCCTGTGTGTGTGTGTGTGTGTGTGCATGTATTTATTCTTGCAAACGGGAAAGGGGGGGCAATCATCCTCGCAGTGTTTGTGCGTGCATGTGTGTGTGTGTGTGTGTGTGCGTGCACGCGTGCGTTTGGATTCTGGGATTTGCTTGACTGCAGGTGTGGGAGTTATTTTCCAAGATTGTGCAGCTTTATGAGAAGCTTTAAAGAGTGAGAAGCTTAGATTGGTCTGTCAGTGATGTAGCTTTGCAGATTCCAGCAGAGTGCTTTCATTGCATATTTGTCATGTGGGCTGTCGGGAGGGCAAACGGGGGGGCAAATGGGGGGGGGGGGGGGGTTGGGGGGGGTGTGGGTGGGTGAGTGGGGGTGGGTGGGGGCTCGGGAAGAAAGTTTGAGGAAGAGGAGGAGGCACTGAATGAGGGAATTCCATCCCTGTGCAGCTGTGTGTTTATATATATATATATGTGTGTGTGTGTGCGTGTGTGTGTGTGTGTGTGTGTGCAGGATGCAACGAAATGCTTTTACTTGGCTTCACACCGTCCTTTTAAGCTAACAATCATCGCAGGACGCTGGCCGATGAGAAGATTTTTTTAATCGCTTCCCCATTTGATTTGTGTAATAGCACTCTCTTCTTGTGCATATATGCACACACACACACACACACACACACACACACACACACAGATTCGGTATAATGACACATAAAGTGCACAATTACTCACATATCGCATGCAAATGTGCAACCGCCGCCAAACACACGTGAGAGGAGAGTGCACGGTGCCGTTCATCCCGACCGCCACGCCAGCCTTCGCTTTCCTCCTCGCTCTCTGCGGTATCTTTTATTTCTATCTTATCTCGTGTCTTTTAAGGATCCCTTTTCTCCAGGCTTTCCATCCACCACTTTTCTTGCATAGTTTATTAATCAGGCTTCGCTCTCCCAACAAAAAATGGACTTTTCTCCCTCTTGCTTTCTGGAGTTTGCTTATTTTCTGGACAGGTGGCAACTTATCTATAAAACACAATGACTTAGTCTTCGGGCTTATTTCTGACGGGAACGTTGCAAACTCTGGAAATCGCGTCGCGTGTTCGCCGCCCGATCTGTTCGGACGCGCGCGTGGAAATCTTTGAACGAGAAAAGAGACACGCGGTGACGAGTTTTTAAAAGCGCAATCGAGAGAGGGGGAAAAATAAAAGCCAATTAGGCTTCAGAGGGACTCCGAGAAGAAAAGCAATGTTTATTCTGGATTTCTCTCCCAGATACCCAAACACCCTCACATTTGCTCACAGTTGTTTTAGTATGCTTATCACAGTCCACTGGCCTACATATAGGGATTTCATATTAGGCAGAGGATTTTGACTGAAGGAGGACAGATGGAACAAATCATTTCTTGCATTCATCCTGCAAAAAAAAAATTAGAGGCGACACAAACATCCTTCAAGGAAAGTGGAGCAAACAGGGCGGCGTTCTCGCAGGGTGACGTTTGTGCACGTTTGCTCGACTTCTAAATCTGAGGTACCGTCAAATAAGCGGGCGTCGCGTCGACCTCGGACATCTGAAGTCGTACAAAGGAAATCCCATTTTGATTAGCGTGATTAGCATCATTAGCATCATTAGCATGATTAGCATGAGCCGGGATAGATCTTGTAAACTAGAAGAGAAATCGCCTTGATGTTTCAATGTGTCCGAAGAAGGTAAAGCCACAAATAAAAACAAACGATCGCAGATTTTGATAACGTGTGCGTGGATCTTAAGCCGAAACTAACCTGCCGTAAACGGCCATCCGGCCACGCCTTCATTTTTAAAACGTCAGAGGTGATGAGGTGACTTCTTTTCAGAAGTCTTCCAACACTGACATCTAAATTTTGGAGAAAAACACCAGTTTCAAATCATTTGCTGTTTCGACTCAGATGCCACGATTGCTTATCTCAGCCTAAATGGTGAAAAAAAAACGGAGAGGACAACAAGTAACCTCACGTATGATCGCTTTTCCTCCCCAACTTTTAATCAACTTGTAGTTTTTTTCATCCAAAAAAAAACAAAAACGCAGGGGTCAATCAAAGTGGGTCATTCAATCACCCTAAAAAGACTTCTCTTTGGTGCCGAGGGCCGATAATAACTCTCTATTATTATAGGGGAGTCACGCAACAAAATAAAAATAACAAAACAGAAGAACTAGGTAATTTATTTTAAACTTGGATCCAGCGTTTTGAAAAATCTAGAGCGCCGCGTCAGCTGACCGTCCGGCGCGCGGCGATAAACAAACACACCGGCGTTTCCGTCTTCTGTTCGCCGTGTTGCCTTGAATGTTTTCATTAATTCACAATCTTGATTTAATTAGTGTTTGTTTAACTAATTTAATTTGTTTTTAAGCATGATCGCGCTTAAGATTTCATCACTCTCAGGAAGCCACGCTCTTTCCTCTCTGAATCAGAAATGAAGGATTTGGGGATTTTCCGCTCTCGGGGGCAGAACTCTACCTTGGTTATTTACTCTTTAATATTTCTTAGATAATACACTGCTCAAAAAAATAAAGGGAACACTTAAAAAAAACACATCCGAGATCTAAATGAATGAAATATTCTTATGAAATACTTTGCTCTTTACACAGTTGAATGTGCTGACAACAAAATCACACAAAAATGATCAATGGAAATCAATTGTATCAACCCATGGAGGTCTGGATTAGGAATCACACTCCAAATTAAAGTGTAAAAACAAACTCCAGGCTGATCCAACTTTGATGTAATGTCCTTAAAACAAGTCAAAATGAATCTGTGTTGCTTCCTGAGTGGACACTATGATTTCACACAAGTGCGATTGACTTGGAGTTACATCGTGTTGTTCAAGTGTTCCCTTTATTTTTTCGAGCAGTATATTTTTTTCCCAGGTGTTTTTCCCGTTACGAGCCCAAGCGAACGGATGCGTTCACGCCATCGTCCGCCCTCCTGCATGCGTTTACATCTTGCATTTTTAATACCTAAAAACCATCCCCGTTTTGGACGCGGCCGGTAAAATCCCAACCTCGGCAGTCGGCCTCGAAATCTCCCGGGGTCAAACGAGACGGCGAGCGGCGTTGTAAATCCTGGCGACGGCGCGCAGGTATAACTCGTACCCTTGTAGCGCTCACAGGGCCAATAACTGATCATATAGCTTTTCTTAGTTCCTCTCCAGTTCCCCCTTAAATGCCCTGACACGCTGATGCTCCTGATTTACCACTTCACTGAACCCTAACCATGACATTTCCTCTGCTGCTGGGGTTCGTTCCCTCCTGCTCCGCTCGCCGTCCCCCCCCCCCCCCGCCCGCCCGCCCGGCTCTTTCCGCCTCCTACTTATTAAGATTCCTACTCCTCTTAGTTCGCTATGTGTCTCATAACGTCTATAAATATAACCAAACGCGTCTACCTCTTCTCCTTCCTCTTCCTCTGGCTGCCTCCTCTTCATCTCAGTCCTGTCTGACAAATTTAAGCGCGCCTAGACGATCTGATCTGACATGCTTTTACATAACAAGTCAATCGACGCCGCCTCGCTCCACCTCTTCTGGTCTCACGGTGAGACCGAAAAGGTGCGTTTCCCCGCAATTTCCGACATCCCCGGGAGAAACGCCGTGGATATTATTAGAGATGCGCAACCGCGCTCGTGGACTTTTTGTATTTTAAATACACCAGATGTGTTCGGCGGAGTCGGCGGGGGGCTTCGCGCGGCGAGGTCGGATGTAACCTTAGCGTTAAACGTCGCGCGCCGGAATCCGATTTTTCGCGGTAAAGCGTGTTCACGGCTAGAAAAAGAGGCGATAGTAGCGTTTTAAATAATAACCCGAAAGAGTTACGACCCTTGCTGGCATTATGCGGTCGCACACCTTCTTCCTCCCGTCTGGTAATTTATCTCTCGCCTGCCAATAAACCTCAACATGAAAATGTCACATGTGGGACGGCGCCGGCCTCGGCCGCACCGGTGAGCCCCGGCGACATAAAGAGGATCCAGATTCATTAAATTGTCAGTGTAAATTTTGATTTGAGGGCAGCTGAGAAACGGAGCGGCGGCAACAGCGGGGAAAAAAAAAGAAAAAAAATGTGGGATGAAAAGAAAGCGGAATTGCTGCGCAGCAAGTGGTATCGGGAGGAAGGAGGGAAGATCCAAGTGACGAGGGTGAAAATAAAAAAAAAAAAGAAAAAGAAGAAGAGAGAGGGGCCAGATGGAAGAAAGATTGAAAGAGGGAAGGATCAGGATGACACTGCAAAGGATGAGTAAGGGTAATGGCCCTGTGACTGGTGAATGAAGCTCAGAGGAAAATCTGTCAGGGTGAAGGTTGAAAGTGGAGTGCTTTTTACAAGGAATTGGTTGGGAGACCAATGACCTGAGTGAAATGGGATATCAGTGAAAAATAGGAGGGACGGAACGCCGTTTTTTTTTTACCTGGGCGGGGGTTAAAATGGAATTTCGCCGCGTTCGTCAATCCGTATTCCGTATTACAGTGATCCCTCGCTATAACGCGGTTTACTTTTCACGGTTTCGCTACTTCACGGATTTGCGTCGTGCGTTGTGCTCCGCATTCTGATTGGTTAAAAAGTCACCCCGCTTCTTCTCTCTACCTGTGCGTCAATAACGTCGCAGTTTAATACGTACGCGTACGTAAAACAGCTTGCCGAATTTACATGACGTACGCGCAAATTCTCTTGCGATTTCGAGTTTCTCTAAAACCCGTAATGTTGACAAAACGCTCTGGAGCGACAAAAGCACCTTGCAGGGCCCAAAAGGCAGCGGAAGATGCTATCTATCGCAGATAAAGTTAAACTTCTGGACATGCTAAGGGAAGGTAAAAGCTTCCGGCATTACGGAATTAACGAATCTTCCGTTCGTTCCATAAAGAAGGAAGAAAAAAACATAAGGACGACAGCAGCGATGTATAATAGAGTATTTAATCGTATAATAATTGTAAAAAAAACAAAGGTTTCTACTTCACGGATTTTGCCTTCTTTTTGGAACGTAACCCCCATGAAAAACAAGGGTTATACTGTATTCAAAAATAACTCTATTGAGTCATTGCGGTGCGGGACCTCCTCGCATGAGCCGACGCGAACAATCAACCAGGGTGCGTTTGTCTGAATCCTACACCGTCGGCGGGGGAATACCGCTTCGAAAGCGTCGTTCGATTAGCAATTCATTCATATATCCGCGCCGTTGATATGGCTCCGCGAGGGTTCCTCCGCCGTGATTTTTATTTGCAATTAATCCAAACAAGCGCGGTCTTAAAGGGGTGGACGACGGAGGCCGCGGCCGTGACAAAGACCCTCCTCTTCGAAGCCGTCGGACATCGGACGTAAATAATCCTGGCAGCCCCTTGGGTATCTCTCTCCCTAAATAACCTGGGAGCTGTGAAGGAGTCACTAATTACCCCTCCCACAGACAAGAGTGGAACAGAGTAACGGCGAGTCGCACACACACACACGGAATCAGCCCCGGCCTTGTCAGTCGTTGGAGGCCAAATAACAAGGCGTGCACGCGTAGATTGCGGAAAGAAAACAACTCGCTAACGCTTCGCCGCCACCGGAAATGGAAGCGATACGTGTATATATACGTGACGAGGGCGTAGATTGTCAAAAAAACGACGGCGGATTCGGAGGTGACGAGAACATACGAGTAACTACGGCACGCTGTGACCGGATGAATCAGAGAGGATGTCACCGTGGCGGACCGTCATGGGCCGATAGCAGAACGCTAAACCTGGCGCGAAAAAAAAGGAAAATCTCGAGAATGATAAGAAACGGTCGCTTTTAACGATAATACGGCGAAAACAAAAGGATAACATGACTTTAGATAAGTGATTGATTTGAAAAATTCTTTGCTTGTGCTTTTTTTTTTGGGGTCGAATGCGATTATATACCCGATGTTTTTTGTCCTGCTCCCCCCTGTTTTCACTGCTTTTCTTGATAGATCTGTCTTTCTATTCTGTTTCGACCCGGTGCTAATGCATTTTTAACATATCGCCCTATCTTATAGCGTCTTCATTACCCCGAGGGGAAAAAAAAAAATTCACATTGCCGTTCGTTGGCCGTGCGATAATACGGAAGCGATCACCGTTTCTTACACCTATTCTTTCTCTCTTTGTCTGTACTCTTTTTTTTAAAATTTTCCTTTTTAGGAACTCTTGCCGTTTTCAACCGTGAGAACCGAAGGAACTGACCGACGGACGGAAGGCGATAAAACACCAACGTGGGGATTAAAGTTAGTCGAGGAAGATCGGCCAACATGGTAAAGCGAGCAGGCCGAGTCCCGTCTTTGGCCATCCGACCTCCCGAGGGACCCGGGGACAGAACTGACGGAGGGGCGGATGAACCGATGTGATGGACACCAGAAAGGATGGACAAGCCGCGATTGTTTCCGCCTTTCGTACTTGTTTGTAATCTCTCCGATCCCAATCCCGGGGGAAATCTCCCCGGAATGTTAGGAAAAAGTTAAGTGTCAAAATGCACGACTTGGGAAAACACAGACACGCTCATTTCAGAGAACATTTGAGGCTGCGCTAATAGTTTGGTCTTTTCGTGAAACGGGACGATCGGACGAACTACGCTTAAGTTTTACTCATCGTAACAATATGAGTAGAACCCATATTCAATTTCTTGGTGTACTCATTGAAACTTCACTCTGAGGTGTAAATATGGAAAGACATCTTTCGTTAAGGACAAAGTTAGCGCTCTTTGTGAAATGCTACGATATCCTGTGCACAATCTGGGAAAAGGACTACGAGCTACAGCCCCAGTTTGTCCTGGAATGAGACCGGAGCTCGGTCGATCGGCGGCGCGCGTCTCTTCCCGTTACGAACGGTATGCGGCAAGTAGGAGCTCGGTTTACTTGTTGACATACTGACACGACAAGGCCTTCACATCATCAAACTGCCGGCAGAGCCTTTGGATGTTCGGGGACAGAGGAGAGTGAGAGAAATGGTGAGCAAAGAGCCCAACCTCTTGCTCACGGGCCAAACTAATGGCAAGAGCGCCCTGGCAGACAAGCTGCCCGGGACAATGACTGTGCGCTCTGTGCTGCTCAATCGAGACTCCCCGGATATCGAGAGCCGCCTCAAGCGACGCCGCAACCGCACCCACCAGGTCCGCTTTAAAGACCTGGAGGATGGCAGCAGCAGCAGCGGCAACAGCGGGACGGGAGAAAACAATAGCCATCAGAAGGCTGCCACGGACTGTGACAGCCCGCATCCTCTTCGCAAACACGGCAGCAGCAGGTCTCCCAAGCCGTGGACTAGCAGGGACGGGCCGGTGGCCGACGGTCTACCGGGTCAGACCTCCGTGGTGGGGGCCGTGCGCGGGGACATGGCGAGTACGATCGAGGTGGTGGCAGCTTTCTTGGCCCGGGCACCTCCGCATCCGCTGACGCCGGGCCCCACGCGTCGATGCTGGGCTCCTCCGCAGGCTAACTCGCTCACTTTGCCGATGACTCGTAAGCCCGGTACCAGCACCAGCACCGCCATTCAGACCTCCCCATGCCTGAAGAAGCCCCAGTCCCTCTCTTCCGCCCACACACGTAGCCACAGCCTGGGGGATTCTGTCGGCATCGACGGGGACGACGAGCACGACTCCCAAGACGAGTACCTTACACAGAAACACCCGGGGTCGCTCGGGTCCAAGGACCAAAACGGTCCTCAAGGGTCCGGCGACCGGACCGCGGTGGAGAGGAGATCCAAAACCTCAAGGACAGAACTTAAATCGTCCGTCGCTGTCGTGAAAACCGCAAGACACAGTTGTCCTCCTTTAGTCCTTCACAATTCTGAGCCATGTCACTGTTCTGCTGTTTCCTACAGAGATGGCCCAAAGCGCCAGGGAAGCATCACTCCTTCAGCGGTCAGAAGGAGGAAGCGACTCAATAGAACAACGAGCGATCCCGGAAAGGAGGTGCACTACTGCACCACTCCCACGCAAACCGAAAACCCCGGTGCGCCCGCGCCTCCTTCGAATGCAAAACTTTGTACCACCCAAGTTCAAACCGAATGCACAACCCCATCCCCCAATTTCAAGTATTGCACCACCCAAAGTCAAACTGAAAGTCAAGATCTGTCTCCGCCTTCGAGCGAAATACCATCTTTGACTCAAAATCAAAGCAGTCAATCTTATCCGAGCGTGGGCTCAAATGCTGAGCAAGATAAGACCCGAGTACAAACGGACTCTCCCGGTCACTCCCCGAATCAACAATCTTGCAATACCCAGACACAGACATGCAGCTCTTGTGCTTCCCCGCCTTTGACAGTGTCAGCCAACTCAGTCCCAACTCAACCTGAGAGCCCTGTAACCCCAACTGTGACGCAAGATCCTCCTACCGCCCAAACAAGTACTGTGCCTTACTGTACACCTTCACCACCTTTAAGTGCACCAACACAGACTCCTGAACATTGTGCCAAGCAAACTTGCTCCCTTCCCTGCAAGCCGGCTTGCTCCTCGACCGGCAAGCCTGTTTGCTCCTCTCCCAGCGAGCCACCTTCCTCTCCTCCCAACAAGCCGGCTTGCTCAACTCCCAACAAGCCACCTTCCTCCCCTCCCAGCAAGCCGGCTTCCTCCACTCCAAGCAAGCCGGCTTGCTCCACTCCCAGCAAGCCGGCTTGCTCCACTCCCAGCAAGCCGGCTTGCTCCACTCCCAGCAAGCCGGCTTGCTCCACTCCCAGCAAGCCAGCTTGCCCTTCCCCAGCTGTACCAGCTTGCGCTTCCCCAGCTGTACCAGCTTGCTCCTCCCCAGCTGTACCAGCTTGCCCTTCCCCAGCTGTACCAGCTTGCCCTACCCCAGCTGTACCAGCTTGTTCCTCCCCAGCTGTACCAGCTTGCTCCTCCCCAGCTGTACCAGCTTGCCCTTCCCCAGCTGTACCAGCTTGTTCCTCCCCAGCTGTACCAGCTTGCTCCTCCCCAGCTGTACCAGCTTGCTCCTCCCCAACCAAGCCTGCTTGCATCTCTCCACTTCCTGCTGAGGCACTGCCGAGTCCTTGCTCCACTTACGCACCCAACATAGTTCGGCAATCGGTCCCGTATTATACGGTTGTATCGCCACCGGTAGTCACTAGCACAGCCGTCTGTTCCAGCCCCCCTTCAGCTGCACTGCCGTGCCCCATCCAGAACTACAATCCCCCGATCCTAAATGTATCGCCTACCCCCCTGAGCTACCGCAGCCCGACCCCGAATAATACAACCGCCAATATTGTCCCGTCAGAAACCAACACCGATCCCCCTACCGTCCCAAATATAGAGAACCAACCAAACCGCGGCGCGTATAACTCTACGTCAGCGGTGAATCCAAATGCAACACAGTGTACATTTGTAACTCAGACTGCCTTGTCTTGCACCTCGATATCATATTATACCACCACGCATCCGGCTGGACCCGCGCATCAGAATTCTGCTTCGCCGTCTTACGCCACTCTCATACAAACTGTGTCTCATTGCAACATCCCATGTCAAGCTCTGCAAAATACCTCTTCTGCCAGCATAGGCATAACTCCGTACTCGTCCCCGGTCCCCAAACTAAAATCTTGCACTTCTCCGCCTCCACTTGTGAAAATGTATTTGTCCGCTCTTCCAAATGCGCAAACCTGTGCGACACCGACTAAAGCCGTTCCTCTTTACTCTTCCAAATTTCGAGCCGCACCGCCATACACTCCCCCCTCCCAAGCCCCCAACAGCACTCAGGATAAGAGGGGCATAAGACTTCCACCTCCTCCGCCGCCACCGCCTCCGCCGTACACTCCACGCAAACAGGGAAGCGACCCCCAAACTTCTGCGACCCGGATACCCGCGCTCAGGGCAGATAGCAAGGCCGCCGAGAAAGAGAAAGACAAGGAAACCGAGAAAAAGGAAGATAAAAAATGTATGGACTCGCCCAAGCACTGTCAGAGAGCCAGCTCTCTAAAGCACAGAGCTCAAACCCCGCCAGCTCCTGCGATGAAGGGAGGAAAGGACTCCTCTTCATCTTCTCCTGCCAAGGCCTGTTTTAAGCCCAGCTGTCTCAGCTCAGCCCAGGCTCAGCTTGGGGCTCTACACAAAATGCTCTGCTCTGGAGCCAATGCCCCGAAAAGCCAACATCCTCTCTCTCCAAACCAGCAAGGCTGCTCCGGAGCCAGGGGTTCCGCCGGCTCGGAGGAGGCGCCTCCCGCCGGGCCCCTGACCGCCTCGCAGGCCGACACTCTGAGGCAGGTCCAGGAGATTCTGGGAGGGTTGGTGGCCGGGGCCAGGTGTAAGCTGGACCCGGCCAGGGTGACGGAGAAGCTCCTGAGTCCCAACGGACCCTTGCATGATATTCGTAGCCTGCAGAACCAGCTCCACAGCCTGGAGGGCGTCCTGGAGACCAGCCAGAATACCATTAAGGTCCTACTGGATGTCATTCAAGACCTGGAGAAGAAGGAAGCCGAGAGAGATGGGTGAGGCGTCCTTTCCGTTTCTCGCTTTCGTTTATTTACGGACATTTTTTTTTTTTTTTTCTTAATCGACGGTGTTTTAAGATCAATCGGGCGGGTTAAAATGCTTGCGTAATTGCATAATTACCACATTATTATGAGATAATCAAGAGCCCGGTGCTCTTAAGGCTTTTCATAATTGCGCTTCATTAGCCGTCAGCCAACCCGGATTGAAAGCCTTCGAGAGGCCGCTTAAACTTAGTTCCACACTAATGCCACGTTGGGAGAGACTAAGATAGCGTGTCAAGACGACCGTACCGACTTAGAAAGAAGACGATCCCATCTAGTGATTGGTGGAATTCATTTTCGGATTTTTCTTTGAATTTTCGAAAAATAATCACCCAAAAAAAAAAAAAATTTTTTAGAAAATTTAGAAAAAAATTTAGAATTTTTTTTTTTTCTAAATAAAAACAACATCCCGTCCCTGATATTTTTGGACGACCGACGACAATGTCGAATCAATTGGCTCACTATATTCTCAATCTACTTATTTCATATGACAGTTTCAAATAAATGAGCAACGACTCTTAATTTTTTACTTTATGACCAACCGATAAGTCAAATTGGGAAACCACCCCATCTCAGTCCTCTCCGAGACGTGGCTCGATAGAAACGGAAAATGGTTCTTGCTGTTCCTCCTGCCGCGGAAAAACTTTCAAAGTCACAAATCCTCGATTTCATTCTTTCGCAAGGGCCACCAAACAAGAAATGTAAAAAAGAACAAGGAGTCGGTCGCCCGTTCCACAAGCGTTCTCCAGCCTTGACACTTGACATATATATATATCGTCTCGAAACACGGTATCCATACGGCGACAGCGCTTGGAAAACGAAAATACGCGACTACGTGTGCGCGCGGTGCGTGTCCTTGTTCATCGAGTAGATGGCTGACGCTTGTATTTCTTCCCTGCAGCACATGTTCAGCTAAGGTAGCATTAACAATCCTGTGAAACGATGCGCAGCCCGGGGTTAAATCAAGGATTTGAGAAATGTTTGCTCGGGTTTAAATGTAGTGTGACAGCCAAAGGCCAAAAAACGATGAGCTATCCCAAATTTGAGGCTGTTAAATGTGAAATGACCGTGAGCCTCGGGCTAATAGCGCTGTAAACCCAGGGCTAACAGGGACTCTCTGCTCAGGGCCAAGTGTAGTGTGACAAGCCATCTGGTAGTTTGCTGCCAACTTTAACATTCACTCTCCTGTTAACCTTTATTTAAAAAAAGAGAAAGACTTGGACGGGCAGATGAGCAGGGCAGCGGGAACCTCTCGCTTTTAAAACACGTGTTCCGGGTATCCGAAAAACCGAAGAGCCGTTCCGTGCCGAGACGGACAAAAACATACAGAACACGACAGTACCATCATCGCTCGTCGCTCTTTGTGAGAATGAAATTTACTCTTATTTATTCTCGGCACATTAACATCCGACAAATATGAACGATGCGATACGAGTATTTTTGATAACCGTCACGCCCAAGCCGGCATTTTAGGCATTGAAAAACAAATCGGTATCAATTTGGTATCGACGAAACGACGAAACGGCGTGTCGATATTTGTAGTTTGTACTTTACGTAGAGTCTCGTACCCGTGATGCTGCAAAACAATACTCTGTATGTGATACCACGTCACAACGCTGCTCTTTTGGGAAACGAACTGCACCTTTTATGCAGCGGCTCTTTTCACATGCGTGTATGTATGCATGTATGCATGCATGTATGTTTGTATGTATGTATGTATGTATGCAGCAGGTGGAGGCAGATAGAAATCTGCATTTGGCTGTCATCATGTTGGTGGTTTTGGATTCTTCATGCCTCTTAGTGTAAACCCCCTACTATACTCATCATCATTTAATTAATCTGCTGTAAGCTGCTTAGTAATTTCTCCCGCCTTATCGCACCAAAATAGCGCATGATGAGAAAACTCCGGGACGGGACAGGATGGATGTGTGTCCGCGTCTCCACGGAAAAAGCTCGACCGTTATCTGAGCAATCCAAAGCGCGCCGCCAAAGCTTAAGCCGACGCCATACTTTGCTGACGTCTTCGCTGAACATGTGAGAGCTCGAGATTTCCGCCTCGCCGTGTTCCGATCTCGCACGATCCGCTATGAGAATTTCGCGACGGGGCAAAGTGTAAAGCACGCAAACTCGGCTTTTACCTCCTGAGCGTTATTTAATGCCCCGGGGCGATGATGCGGTGACTCACGGTTTCGTAACAGCCCGAGCCCGCGAGAAGGGATATCGTTCATTAAAAATGTAATCGGGGGTGATTTCATCGAGATCCGGGGCGAAACATTCGGGAAATGATAACCTAAATGTGTCTTCATAGATACACGTAAACACAACACGCGCTCTTTTACCCCGTGATATGTCATCGCTGTGCTTTTCAACAGAAGACATTCCTACAGAACTGGACAGGACATCGAGAACTGCGGGACCTGCAGGGACTGCGCTTGCATCATCTACAGGTACGTGGACGCACGTGCGGATATTTTCCGCACGTTTACCGCGCGGCTTCCGAGAGCACATCGCGTGTCCCGCTAGCGCCGTTCTGTGCATCACGCTGTCATTTCCCATCACGTCACTTTTGGGGAATTCAGTTTTACGGCTTGGTAGGGTTGTCGTTCTGCTCGGCGTGACGGCGCCGACGGAATCGGCGCTTCGAGCGCGGCCGGTCGACGTGCAAACATCCAGGTTTGATCGCCGAGCACGGTTATGAGACACGTATTAGGATTTATCACACGAGCTCTCTCGTGCTTTTTCCCCACAAATTTAATAAGGCGAACGGCAATGCAGGCTGAAACCCACTCTTATTTTTGTTGTTTTTTTTTTCTCCCCTTCTCGGTGTTTTCTTTACTTTACACACACGGTTGCGAGCAAGTAAATACGCACAAACAGAATTATGACATAACGGCTCTGTTCTGAGATTTGAATTGAAAATAAACCAATTAACAAACATGATTTCGCTGTTTACAGGAAGGCGGGGGGGAAAAAAAAAAGGAGCGATTATAAATGTCACAAAAAGCGAATGAAACGGCGCAGATAGCGCGAGCGCGCAAACAAAACGCGGACGATATTCTGACTATCGAAACTTTCGCGCGGAGCTGTTGTGGAAGGGGAATTGTTTCATAAATCTGAGAAAACACAACGTAATTAACACACCCGGGATTTAGTGTCAATTTTTCATTAGCGAATAGGACCTTGGAATTGTGGCAGGTACACAACTTGGAGTGATTGCCAACGCAGATTTCATTACGCATTCTCCTTCACTCATTTATTATGTATTAGTGCTATTACATGTTTCCTGTGGCTTCATACCGCGCTTGACACCAACCTGATTATCAAACAAATTTCATTATTCCTGAAGTTGAGTTACTGTAAACTGCATAAATGATTCAGTCGGGTCATTATTCTAATTCGGTTATTCTCAGTAATTTATTTTGACCGTACATGCAAAGCTAATCAATCAGAGACGACGGGAGGGAAAAAAAGAGGGTCGAGCGGGAAGATAAGAAGAAAATACGACATCGGGGAAAATAAAACGCGAGCGAAGAAGGGATTGATGACGGGACGGAGGGACGGCGCATCGACGAAACGTCAGCGTTAAAAGTGAGTTTCGCTCCTCGTCCTCAAGATTAAGACGATGAAGACGTTGGCTCTTTGACAGAAGACGGGTATTTTACGGTTTCCTCAAGTATTGATGTAATATCGCGCTTTGCTGTCACCAATCCCGAAAAACCGCTATTTCTGGTCAAATTAGCACTTAGCGCTCAATCGCCTGTCAAGTCCACGCGCTTCATTCAGTCGTGACAAAAGGAGTTTCCCGCTTTCAAAGGGAAGCGCGTGGGAGGGCTTCTTTTCTTTGAGGCTGAAGTTTGGAAAAGTCCGGAAGCAGAATTTGCCAGCAGGTGAAGAAAAAGGTGTTTGGGGAGGGTAGGCGGGGAAAAAAAAAAAAAAAAAAAAAAACATAAAGAGAGCGCCGCAAAGCCAAGTGAATGATGGGAAAGTCGTAAAATCTGACAAGACGGATTCCATCAATTAAAAAGCTCAAAGAAAAAGTACAGCTCAGCACGCCGGCACAATATCAATCTAGATGAAAGCCTGGACCGCGATGTATTAAAACATGCAAATACTTTTGAATTTTCATGCGCGGATACTGTCCCCGTGACCCGAGTACATCAAATGCTTCAGCGTCTTCTTCTTTTAAAGCCGCCGTAATCATTTTTTTTATATCACCGTTGAGTCAAATAATCGCTCGCGATATAAAAGGAGCGCGTTTTCGATTCGGTTTCGTCAGACACCCTTCGGACACGCCTCCGAAACCTATCGTTTGGAAACAACGCGGCCGTGCGGCGGATGAATTGTTACAATAAAAAGGTTTGATCGCTCATTAGTCACGCAAATATCATATATTGTGGAATTCGGCCCCGCGTTGAAGGCGTCCCGGAGGAGCAGCGCTCGCTCTTGTAGGGCGCTCAGGGCCCGACTCCAGTTTTGCGCCAGTGCTTCGGTCAGAGACCGCTGACAGGAGAATTAACCTAAATATTTATGACGGTCGGAGAAACCGTTGGCCCCGGAGGAAACCCGCTTCGGCAAAGGAAGCCTCGCCTGCAAACACCAGAAAAAAAAAAAAAAAAAAACAATATAGAGAGAAGTGAAAACCTCTTTACCCAGAAATCTGTTGTAAATGATACACTGATTCTTATTTCTGAAACAAAATCAGTTTGTCTGAAGGGCAAATACCAGTCACACACACACATAAATACTCAATAAATATTACGAAACCATAATTCCCTGACCCGCTCCCTCGTGGAAACTGCATTGGATATTAGAAAATCACGTTGAAAATCCCAAAATAGAAAAATTCTTGTCGAAATCTTCTCGTCTCGGCAAGCGGACGTGAATTTCTTCATTTGAAGGTGTTTCAGCCCGTCGTCCGAGAGGCTTCTTCGGTTCTAATGACCTATGAGGAGTTTCCAAATGAATCTCTTTTGAAAAAATCTGCACACATTTTAAATACAACACAAAAAACTTAACACCTTTCTCTTGTAGTTTTTGCTCGAAACATCACGCGTGTCAGAATGAGTTTTTTGCGTGATGTGTAAAATACAATTTCCTTATGGAGCATTTTCGGCGTGCAGATTTTTCCAAAACTCTACTAAGATGACTTTTTTTTTTCTGAATAGAACCGCTAGGTTTTTAGGCGGGTTTAGGTTACGGTGGCTTGTTGTGTAAATGTAAGAGTCGATCCGCAGAATGTGTAAGGGGTTTGTTATGCTAACCGCGTTGTCGTTCATCTGCACCCGCCAAACGACCAGGAAAGACCCGGGTAATCCGCTGAAATTGCTCTTTTGTTCCAACGAACGACACCCCCATCGGAATAACAACCTCCCCGGTTTCACCGGATCGACTCTTCCTTTTAAACGCCGAGCTTCCGTAACGTAAAGCCGCCCCAAAAACCCGTCAGTTACATCCGGAAACTCATCGGGACTGAAGAAGCTTCTCGGCTGAGGGGTTGAAACGTCTTCCAGCGAGAAGATCCACCGAGAACCTCCGCGAACATCGGAAAAAGTACGACTTTACGAGAGGGGAAAACAAATCATTACTCTTCGTTGTCTTTTGTTGCGGCTCCCGTCTATTAGCAAAGCCGCTTTAAAAGAACACGGCGCCGCGTGACGGGATGAAGTGACGAAAAAGGAGAAAAAAAAAACACAGTCGCGCCAAAGAGGACCCCGTCTCCGGTTGGAAAATGTTGACGTCTCGATGGGTCTTTCTTGTGTAAATTACCCCCCCTGCCCTCCTCCCCAGGAGAGGATGCTTATATTTTCCTCGTCTAAAAAACCCTCATTCGACGTATTTACTCGCTCGGCGGTGAATTCTCGGGAGGAAGCCCTTCCGTGTCACACACCAGCTCAATCAGAGGTTACACAAAGGAGCAGGCTGGTTCATAAATCTTTCATGTCCGATCTGACTGACGGGGACATTTGCATCCACGTGCGCGTCTCCTCTAAAAAAAAAAAAAAAGTATCGTTTCAGGTAAAACGCGGCGAACAGCAGGTGCGAAATGGAAACGTTCATTAAATGCGCTATTCATTGAGCGGGTGAGAAGCCGAGCGGCGTGCAAACACTCGCCGAAGCAAATGAGTGTCGATTCTGAAAAGCGAATTGATTATGAGAGGAATCAGCTCCGTATACCTAACCTATCTTTAACCTAAAAAAAAAAACAAAACTGTGCAATATTTCATTTCACTGTGCAATATTCAGAGCGGTGCAATATTTCATTTCATAACAGCTACACTACAATTTTTCCTTTTATCATACTATTGTGCACTCCTTACCTCACTTGTTACTAAGACACTTATAGTTTTACTGAGACACTTTATAGTTTATAGTTTATTTTTATTTCTAATTCTGCCTTTTTCTTTTATTATTTATTACTGTTATATTTTCTGTAACTCTGGCACAACAATTTCCTTCGGGATTAATAAAGTTGTTCTTATCTTACCCCCCTTTTTTTTTCTTTTATTTTTAGCCGTAATGCATTTATTCGCTGCGAGCCGCATGCTAACAAACAAACAAACAATATCATTAGCAAGCCGTCGCTTTGGTAGCGTTTTGATGGATTATTTCTGGTCTCCGGGTCCTTTTACTCATTTTTCCACTCAAATTTTCGCATTTTTTCTTCCTACTCATTTTCTCAGAAAATACATTTTCCTGCTTTTCGGCCTCGCAAATAACTTTGTCTCCAGACGGATAAGATTTATCAAGAAAGATATGCTAATGTCAAGTCATATCTGCTCAATCAGTATACGGGAGCTGATTTTTCCGTTTTTTTTTTTTTGTTTTTTTTTGTCGCCGCTACGGTGATATTTGCCACGCCCGGTGATCCGGCCCTCTTGCAATTGTTTCACGGCTTCATCTTCCCGCCCTGAAGGTATCGAAGCATTTCCTTGATGGTGCGGAGTAACGCTACCACGGCAACAACACGCACCGATGAATACATTCACGGGTATTTTGCGCGTAATCCCGCTAAAAGACTGACAGACAAATGTCACGGAGAATATGACCTCTTAGCCGGAGGTAACTAATACAGGTTAATACAAAAGCCCTGCAATAAATCCTCCCTTCATGGGGATTATATTATTAAGTTTTTACCGAACGCGTTTAAGAGAGGAGTGGATTTATGTGAATGGTGACTTTTGAAGGCTGTAATTTATCTTGCGGTGGAACCCGCTTATAATGAGAAGCGTTGCTGATTTCGTTCATTCATGAAGATGAGGTGCGCTACTTTCAAGTGACGCGCGTCTCAAGAGCAAAAAAAAAAAAAAAAAAGGAAAATAATGCGGGGGAATGGAAAATAATGATACATATTTGCTCGAGTCTCTCTCTCTCTTTTTTTTTTTTTTTTCCCTCGCTATCAGGACCTCTTCCAGGTCACAACTTACATAAAAATGCAAATGACACTTTGCATACAAATGCGGATACTAGTTGGTTACAGAGTGTAACATTTTGTACCGAAACCGGGACTCATAAATAAGCGCTTCATTTGTTCTGCTTTTTAGGGGCCCCGTATTACGGGGAGAATAATGCATGAAGTATCTGACGTTATTTATCCAATGGCACATTAACTATATATCAGCGTGTGAGTGTTATTGTGTGGCCATGCAGGAGAGTTAATTAGTCAGTGGGGTTGTGATCTAACTACCTACCCCCCGCCGCCCCCTCCTTATCATCCTTTTTGCTAATGGCATATGTGCTGTATGGAACAAAGCAGGGAGGTCTAACAAGGAACTGTTGTGCTTAATCCCTGTGGAGTGTGCGGAGACGGCAGCCTAATCAGATCTGCGCTCTGCTTTATCCCCGCTACTCCTCTGTCTATTGCTCGATCACGTATTTTGCTGCAGGAGCTCAATAGGCTGCTACTTTGAGATGGATTAATGACTCTCCGGACCATGCGTTTTCAGCTAAACTACAAGTCCACTAAGAGTTTTTTTTTTTTTTTTTTACCAAAGACAATCCGTCATCGCCTTCGCTGAACAGCAGATAATTGAGAAAAGGGTTGCTGAAGAAGCATTCTCGCTCTTTTTCCTCTTCCTTGCTAGCTGACTGTTATCTGCGGGGATGCCACTCACGCTTGTTTGATATCCGCACCGCGGCCTCGTTTCTCCGTCTCGTACGCGGTCCGGACCGACTCCGCCGACGTCCTATTTCTCAATCGGCGCCTCTTCATATCGCCGATATGCATATGCTCGCGGAGGATTCCTTCGGCGGGTAGACGGACGCGCAATAATCCATCGGGAGAGCCTGAGATGAACGTTTTGTGACAGCGCCTACGGTAACGACTCATCGCTCGCCGTTCCTACCGCGCAGCCATCATGAATCAGCGCTTCCTTCCGCCGACACGACATTTCACGTCGGGTCCGGATACTCTCACGCCGTCCTTCGATCGCGGCGGACCAGAGAGTGAGTCGGCGGAGCATAAGAGCCGGTGGAGAGCGGGTATCGGGAGGGGAAATTGGGATGCCTTTTCACGCATCTCAATAGCTGAACTTTTTCCTCTCCCCTGTTCTTTATACAAATGCTTAACTCTGGCACGCGGTGAAATATTCATCCCGATAAAACTTTAATCACATCCGCTTTAAAAGATTTTAAAAAGTAATAATAGCATCGAGAGACACCTGGAGACCGTTCTTCTTTTGTGTGTGTGTGTGTGTGTGTGTGTGTGTGTGTGTGTGTGTGTGTGAGGATGGATGCCGGCCGGTCCACGTTAGCCGGTGACCTGAAAGCCGGCTCATCTTTTTCAAGGGAAATAAATAGATTATTGTTTAAAGTTTAGGCGGGGATGCTATGTCACGTTGTGTTTCGGACGCGGAGACGAAAAAAAAAAGTGCTTAATCGATATATAGCGCTCGTCGAGACCAGGACTAAACTTTAAAATCAATTACGATACATGTTTTTGGGAAAAAAAAAAAAAAAAAATCCAAACTTTGTGACGATTTAAAACACGATCTGCAGGTGGTGGATACAAATTAAAAAGATGCTAACGAAAGTTAGCATTTTCCATTAAATGACCGTAATGATTGGAATAATTACCCGATAAATAGATACCACTTTGATAGGATCACACTTTGATAGCAGGGACAAAACAGTAATGTTATTTGGAGTCAAATTTAGCTAAATTTATGATGTATTTAAGTTGCTATTATTTTGCTGATCACCCAAATGTGATTTTCCTCATTGAGATTATTTTCAGGCGATGGACAAAACACAAAAAGCAAAGTGAATCTAACATAACTGGGAAACGGCTTTGAATTAAAGTGATAGTTCTGCGATTTTAAGGAGAATATTTTTGTTATTTATAGTAATGACAATTATATTTTAGTAAGTATATAAAAATAGTACTACCACGATCTGCAGGTGGTGGATACAAATTAAAAAGATGCTAACGAAAGTTAGCATTTTCCATTAAATGACCGTAATGATCGGAATAATTATCCGATAAATAGATACCGGTTTAAGTAGGTCCGATCGGTGAAAAGACCGGACGTGTCATTAATACATTTCTTTTTTTTTAAGTAGCGCGCTATGCTAATCCCGACCGACCGGAGATGTAAACATCGCAGAAGAGCGTGAAAGATACGGTGTGTTTCCCGGCTCGGCCGCGGGCCGCTTTAATTCCCGCCGGCCTCTCCATCTCGCCTCTGTCTCGGTCCACATCTCCGGCGCTCTACCTCTCGGCCTGGCCTCACGTTTCCTTTCGCAGCTTTGATTCAATTTCTCATGCGGCCCAGGAGGGCATTGCGGTCCAATTCAAATGCTCCCCACGTGGTCCCGACGCCGGCCCAGAGCTACTGACAGCTTCTCATTGTCCTGGTTTTATCCAGAGGAATACGGCTTTTTTTTTTTTTTTCCTCCGATAGACCGCTGTTGTCACTTCCTCCGCCCTCGCTCTCCGTTTCTCCGCGCTTTTAATATAAATACATTTCACACCTAAACGGGGATGAGGAGAAGCGGCGCAAACTCCCGTCTCGGAAACGGCTGCAGGAGCTGCAGGGGAAGGGAAGAGAGGCGATAGGAGAGTCGGAGAAGAGGTTCGCGTCGAGGTTCTCCTCGGCAGCGGCTTTGCTTTTCCCTTCTTCGCGGCCGAATGAGCCAGAACCTGAATGTTTACGCGTGGGTCTATTCAAAGGAACCGACATCTGCGTGCGCATACTGAATGCAGAATCGCGTCCAAAACAAACAAACCTAGCGTGAGCTCGGCGGACCCGGTGCGATTTCAAAAATGTTTGCTTTTCGTGTAAATAATCTTCGGCGTAAAGGGAAAAGCTGACAAATTTGGCTCCAGAGTGAAGGGAGTCGCCTCACGCTTCTATCGCGGCGCCGAGCTGTTCGAGGGACTCGGCGACTTCACGTTTGCAAACTCTGAAATATTTCAGCTATTTCATATAGCGCGTCGACGGATCATTTGGAGAGAGAAGAAAATACCGGAGATGAAAAATTCCAAGCTGTCGCTGTCAAAAAAAAAGTCTCGAAATATCAAGAAAAAATATCAGAAATATACCTGAATTTTTTTTCCCCCCCACCAAAAAAAAAAAAAAAAAAAAAAAGGGTCCATCGTACAGGCTGATAAATGGGGGGGGAAAAAAAAAATAAAAATAAAACCTTCAAAAGATTTCTGAGCTCACTCTCAAAACTGCATGATCTGTTCCCGGTGCCAACCCTCCCCGGGAAACCTTTCAGCGGGAACCTGTGCATAACATTGTGCATAATCCTGCCAAGGGACCGACAGGCAAAGCAACAAAACGAACCAATCACATCCGACTGACACGGGCCATAAATCTGTATCTGCACATTTAGCCGCGGACCTCTGAATCACCGTGATATGTGAGCAAATTACAGATGAACTTCTCACGTCCATGGTCACAGGGATATTTGTGAAACCGTATCCAGCCATTCATCAAACACTGGCAACTCTCTGCAATCACCCAAACAGGGGCTGAAAAGAATCAACTGAATACGAAATGTATTCCCTTGCAAATGTGGGGAATGCAGATATTACAATATCCCATTTAAAAAGGCAAATTAAGGATGATTTTATTTCGACGGTAATGTTATTTGGACCCGAATTTAGCCGAATTTATGACGGTATTTAAGTTGTTATTACTTTGCTGTTCACCCAAATGGGATCTTCCTCATTGAAACACAAAAAAGCAAAATAAATCTTGCAGGCACAGGAAATGGATTTGAATTAAAGTGATAGTTCCGCGATTTTAAGGAGAATATTGTTGTTATATGTTGTTATGACAAATGTTTTTTATTAGGTTTATAAAAACGGTCGTTTAGGATCACATTTTGATAGCAGGGACAAAACAGTAGAGTTATTTGGAATCAAATTTAGCAAAATTTATGACAAATTTTAAGTTGCTACAAGGCGTCCAAATGTGATTTCCTCACTGAAATTATTTAAAGGCAATGGACAAAACACAAAAAGCAAAGTGAATCTTATATAACTGGAAAATGGATTTGAATTAAAGTGATAGTTCTGCGATTTTAAGGAGAATATTTTTGTTATTTATAGTAATGACAATTATATTTTAGTAAGTATATAAAAATGGTACTTTAGGATCACCCTTTGACAGCAGGGAAAAAACAGTAACGTTAAATTTAGCCAAATTTAAGACGGTATTTAAGTTGCTATTATTTTGCTGATCACCCAAATGTGATTTTCCTCATTGAAATTATCTTAAGGCGATAGACAAAACACGAAAAGCAAAGTGAATCTTGCATGCACAGGAATTGAATTAGAATTATAGTTCTGTTAGAATATTTCTGTCATTCATAGTTATGACAAATGCATTTTAATAGGTTTATAAAACCGGTACCCAAGGATCACCCTTTGATACGGGAAAAAAAAAAAAAAAAACATAGTGGAGCAGTCGGTGTAACATCTGCAAAAACTGATTTGCTACTTCTTGATATGTGAGTTTGCTTCACTTATCCTTTTGTCTTTCATATGCCTTCGGTGTGTATCCAGCTCTTTCATGGTCCCAACAGCCGAAAAATACTTCAGTGTTCTTGTTCCATCCCTGTCAGTCATAACGGTTTTGAAACTTCAAAGTGATCTCTGGAAAGCAGTGGGATTCCTGCGTTTCTTGGCCGGATGCAACAGAGTCCTGGTGCGTTCTGATCACAACACGCCTTTCGCACCATAGTGGATTTTTATGATTATTTTTGTTGTTATGATCCTGCGGCTGATATTTTAAGCATTTATATTCATCATACGACCTTGGTTGTGCGCTCGCTCACGGTTGAAGCGCCAACCCTTCTGCTTGGCGACGTCCCGAGCGCGCCGTGCACGTGTCCTTGGGTGAGACGGTGCGAGCGGCGCGTTACGACGTAAATTACATCACGTACGCGTGGGTGGATAGCCGAGAAGTGGAGGCATACCGCGCTCCGAAGCGCACGAGCGGCGGATGAACGCGGCGTTTTCCAACAGCAATTATGAAATGTCATCATCATCGAACTTCCGTTCGTATTGAAATGCAGATATAAGCCGACCGGCACATGTAAGATAAGATAAACTTTATCGATCCCCGTGGGGGAAATTTGTCACAGCAGCACAACAGTTATAATGTCAAAAATAAAAAAAAACAGATTAATATGAATATACATATAGATTAATTAATACAAATGTAAATTATATGAATTATACCTATTAATTAATATGAATATAAATATAAATTAATTCATGTGAATATTTAATATACTAATTATAAATATTAATTGATATGAATACAAATATAAATTAAGTAATGTGACTATTAAATATATTAATTATGAATATAAACAAAAAAGGAATGGATGTATAAATTAATTAATATTAAATATATTAATTATAAATATTAATTAATATGAATATAAATATAAACTAATTATTGTAAATGTTTGATATATTTAGTTATAAATATGAATTTATTTGAATATAAATATAAATAGAGACAGTTAGAAGGGTGTAAAATACACAACCAGAAGTAAACGATAGTATAAATAGGGTGACAATAACAATGACAAGGATAAAATAAGTGAACAGAAATAGACAGGATGCAAGCATGTGAGTGGGTGAGGTGGTGGAAGCAGCACAGATGCACAGGATCGTCCTTCGACAGACGCCAAACGACCTCGGCGTCCTCCTCTTTTTATTTTAATGCTAAATACTCCGGAGGTCATCCTGACACCGACATCCGGCGTCACCTGTCCGGGTTAAAGCACTTTATTTCATTCATTTGGGTTCGATTCCGGCTCAGTTAAAGATAACTGGCTGGGTTTGACATAATAATGAGACATGATTCCGTCGGGTATCGAAATATCACGGCTTTTATTCAATATTCAAATGTATTTGTCCGGCTGACGGAGCGTCGATTCCGGTGCGCGTTAAACCAAAAACGCCGAAAATAGAAACCGACGCAGAGGTAACTCGAAACGAAACGGACATGAGAGGTTTTCATTTCTCCCAAGAAAGATTTTTCCGATTCTTGACTCTGACCTTTCTCTCGCAACCCCGTCAGCTTTCAGCCCCGTGTGTTTGTGAGCGAAAATACATGTGTGTGAGCGCCGCTTCCCCCCACGGATGAGGCTGATAATGGAGAAGTGGTGTGTGTGAAATGTGTAAAGGGCAGGGCAGGCAGTTCTTCTGCAGTAATCCATCTTTACTGCAGGGCTGAGCCATGGAGCAACAGGCGTCTCACAGGGGAGAGGGAAAAAAAAAAAACACCGTAGGCATTGCCCTCATTCATACGAGGCTGCACAGATGAAATGCTCAGCCAGCAGGAGAAGGAGATTTACACAGCACGAAAAACAAGAAAGTAGAAATGAAGAGAATTGTTTGTTCTGCTTTCCCCCCGTCTTACTACACCACTCTGACAAATTGGTAGTTTTAGGACGTCGCCCATCCAAGAACAGCCTTTTGTCTCGAACCGTCGGACGGGAACGGACGCCGTGAACTCGATCCGCGTCCCCGGCGAGAAGGTGCGCGGCGTATTGTTTGTTTGCACGACGGCGCCGGGTGTGAAATCAACCGCGAGAAGGGGAAGAGCGAGAACCCTTGTTTTGCTGTTTGGCAATCGTCGCAAAATCCGAAACGGTGCCAGCGGAGAGTGCCAGATGGTGCCCGTCGCCATTGTGCCGCGTCTTTGAAACGGCGAGGAGGGAGGAAGATCAAGAGTGGCATGTGGAACAGGGAAGCGCTGCCTCATGTGGATGATGTGTCATATAAATACTAATCACACTGGAATCACACCCACAGCTAAATTAGATCCCTGGAGCACTTTCACGAGCACCCACTCTCAATCTTCCCTTTCCTTTGGCACCGCACATACGTCTTGATCAGGCGTGCGCAATAAATTACGTATAAGATGCGGAACGCTAATACGAGAAACATTTTTTACTACTTGTCCGAAGCGGTATTTATGGACGCCCGTTAGAAAATGCACCTCTTCTAATGAGGCTATCGCCGCGACTAATTGGTTTATTAGCGGCTACTTAGCAGCGTTGGTAGCAAGTCATTGTTTTACAAGATCCAAGTAAGTCCCGAGCTATTACGCTGAAGCCCCGAGTGAAGTGCCAATTTATTACACCACGGGCCAAGGACGAGACCCGAGTCTCGACGGCGGATTGCAGATTTAATTCCCGCGTCCTCACGTCGAAAACCCCCGAGTCGACTCCGAGGTCCGGACATCGAATCGGGTCAAAAGTCTAAAAGTTTGCATCTTGATTTTTTTAATGTATCCCCTTTACCTCTTTACAAATAGGGCAGAAAAAGAAAGAGTCATTCTAGCCGAACGAGAAGAACGGGTTGATACGTAGATGGAAAAAAATGTTAACATTTTTGTATTCTTTAATTACGGCTTTTATTCGTTTCGTGTCCTGGAAAAAAAAACGTCCTTCTGCTACCGCTGTGCCCAGACAGCTGGATCTACCGCCTATTAACGGGGCACCGAAGCTGTCCTTCGAATTTGTTTATCAGTGTTTTACACAAAAACACCCATTCATTATTGAAGGCACTTAAGAGCGTCCCTTTGAACCGGCAGCCTTGTGCACTCGTCTTGTGTTGCGCCTTAAAGATAGCAGGTGGCGTTTGGCTTTGACTTAATGAAAACCCTGAGCGTTTTGCACGCTACGCTTTTAATCATCACAATTGGTCCTGTGGAGTTTGCCTCTAGGTGGCGGACTGTGCGGTTCTCCGCTGCCTTTAAAAGCCCGGGAAGGCTCCGGGAGAATATCAAGACTTTCAAATGGCAGGGCTGAAGTCCGAAAGAATGGGATCTAGTTTTATAACTACTAAAATTTAGGGATTACGGTCATCGGTCACCGTTTTGAGCCGACTGGTCGAAATCTTCTTGTCTTGGCAACTGGACTTGAATAGAAATGAATAGACATACAAGGCACTATGTAAATAACTTTGTCTGTCCATTTAGTTTTATTTAAAAAAAAAAACATCCTGTGCATGCACCTAGCCGGGACGCTCATTGCACAACGACAATTAAAAATTTTGATTCCAAGGCTTCTTCAGTTCTAATGACCGATGGAGAGTTTATATAAGTGTTTTTGGTCGGGTTTAGGTTCTGGTTTCTTGTTGCGTAAATGGAAGAGCTGATCTGCGGAAACTCGGTCTAATGGAGGCCGTTATGCTAATGAGGCTGTCGTTCGTTGAAGCAAAAAAAGCAACTTTGTGGGATTGCCTGGATTGGAAGGTGAAAAGGTAAAGCTAAACAAAGGAGTGAAACCTGTTGGACTGTACGATCTGGGACTCATGTGGACGTCACCGGGGGCTGGATCTGGTCTTTCCTGGTCGTTTGGAGGGTGCGGATGGTCTGTGTGTGTGACTCCGTCTTGGTGTTGATCCCAGTACGGCGTTGGACGTTTGTGAAAGGTCGCGTAGATAGAGCCGTCGTCTCTGGATTCCCGGCTCTTCCTAGTGTGTCAAAGTGTTATTGAGCAAGACACTGAACCCCTAACTGGTGCCGATAGACGACAGCCAGCTGCTCATGGTTCATCCATGATGGGTTGAATGCAGGGAACAAATTTCCCCACATGGGATTAATAAAGTATTCATTCATTAGATGTTTTGACAAAGAAGTCACCAGGAGTCAAACATGTTTATCTCCCCTGTTTGGCTTTACCTAATCCATTCCAACCCCCTTACACTTACCGTATTTTCCGCACCATAAGGCGCACTGGATTACAAGGCGCACCTCATTATAAGGCACATATAATAGAAGCTACCGTAGTGGTTGGGGTTGCGTTTGAGGGAATGTCAACAAAACAATCAGATAAGTCAGTCAAACTTTATTAATAGAATACAAACCAACGTTCTGACAACTTTGTTCACTCCCAAAACAAGTGCATTCACAATAGGGTACCTTATGTGCCGGTAGCTCTCGCCAGTATTTGCGCCGCCTTCGTTGAAAACAATGTATTTCCAGCTCAACTTATCACAGTATCAAAACGTTTCATAAAACAAAAGCACCACGAAGGGCCGCCTCTAAATTAATTGATGTTTATGTCGCTAGCTGGCAATATTGCCCTCATTCCAATAGTGACTGTAGAGATGCTTCTACTTGCGGCTCTCTGTTCAACAACCCACTGTTCAAGTCTGTCTCGCTTCGTTCCCTCGGAAACTCTGTTCAGTCGTCTTAACTCTTGTTGCTTCCTCCACTTCCGCACCATTGATTTGTTAATGTTGAATTTTCGCCGCTTCTCTATTCCTGTGTTCTACTGCGTGACTGATCGCATTGAGTTTGAACTCTCCGTCGTAAGCGTGTCTCTTGAAAGGTGCCATTTTGGGGTCTTTCTACACACCCAAGTGGTGTGGGACTCGAATTCCCCTATACCGTTTTTAATGCTGCTACTTTGGCAACACATGCACACACACGCACACACACACACATAAAAATGTACTCTTCGCGTAGTCATATATCCCAGCATGCACCGCGCGCCGCTTCTTCTTCGGGAGAAAATGGAGTCGGCGGCTGCTTCCCGTAGTTGCCAGACCTCTTGCGGCTCAATATTGATCCATATATAAGGCGCACCTGGTTATAAGGCGCACTTTTGAGAAGATTAAAAGCTTTTAGGTGCGCCTTATAGTGCGGAAAATATGGTAGTTTCTGCAGATCAACTCTCCATGTACACAATAAGCCACCATAACCTAGACCCGCCCAAAAAACTGTCTCTCATATCGGGAAACTGATTAGAACTGAAGAAGCCTCTCGGTTGAGGCCTGAAACATCTTCAAGTGAAGAAATTCAAGTCCAAAAACAAGTAGATTTCCATAAGAATTCACCACAACTTGGATGACTGAGAACCTCCACAGAAATCTTTTTTCGCCGAATCACAACACTTTCTTTGTAGAGCAGCTTCTGGATCTCACTCTTTAAACCCGACGCGAGCGAGCGAGGAAACCCTGGTGCAGAAACTTCGGACGGATCCGAAGTCGAGGTTGGCTTGGAAAGCAAGAGAGCGAGGGAGAAGGACAGATTGCGAAAAAGAAACGAAGGTTGGGTCGGATCGGCACGATTGATCTCATACTAATCATAACAATTCAGACAATCGCTGCTTTGATTAAGTGATAAGCTTTGTTATTCATACAAGAAAACCATTTGAAATTTCCAATTCCTTTTTTGTAAATTTCGTGGATATTCGTGGCGCCGATGTAAGAATTTCCTCCACGTACGGCTTTTCTCGTTATCACGAGGGGCGACGCCGCGCTCGAGCAGCCACGGTAATGCAAGATGAAAATCTCGGGCGCGGATGAAATCGTGGTGAAAGGAAAATTTCCGAGGAAACCTTTCCAATCACTGTCGCTTCCGAGAAAACAAAATAGCAACAATATGAAAAATAATCATGAAAAAAAGAGCTTGAGAAAGATACTCGTATTGCTTTTCCTCGAAACAAAAAGTAGTAAAATAATTGAATAAGTTCCTCCGGGAACTCTGACTTAAGTTCTTTACGCTTTGTTTACGAGAGCGCTAGACATCGCTGTTTCTGCCGAGCTGTGATAAGGAAAGAGCCCGAAAATCTGGATTTCGAAAAAAAAAAAAGAAAAGTTAAACTTGCAAACAAAACTTTTCTCAACAATACAAAATTTCCAGATAGTCGAATATAAATAATATTGGCGTTTGGTTTTTTCGGCAACAAATTTCCTGTCACAGGTCCCAACATTTGCGGGCCGTAAATATTTTATAAAGCAGCCTCGAGGAGAAAAATACTTATCATAAAGACAACAATTACATTATGTATCTTTTCGACGTTTAACAAAAAAAAAAAAAAAAAAAAATGTAAATCTCAACACATTTAATGAGCTTTTATTTTTTCAGACATAGAGCTCCCAGCCACATCTCATATCATTAAACACTATCTAATTTTATCTGCATAATTTACACGAAGCTATCCTTTGAGTGAACCAACCGATGCTATAGATGAATACGGCGCATTACGAATGCTCTCCAGATGCAACGGCGAACCTTTCAGCGGAGCGAACAATCTAATCAAAACACTCATTTGATTAGATTGTCTCTTTCCCCTCCTCGGCCATCAAGAAATGCCATTTCATGGACTGCATACAAAGGCGAAACAATCATTCTTGGTTGCAGCGGAGAAAATAAAGAACTTTCAATTGGGTTTGCGCCTACAGGAATATGTCATAAATCTTCATTGTGATTCTTCATGGTAAAACTCCTAAAAACAAGAAGAAAAAAAAAACAGATTAACGCCGATGTCGACCGACTGTTTTTTTTCCTGCTTCTTTGCAAAATACCACCAAGCTTGCCGCCCGGCCCTTTTTTTTTTTTTTTTGCATAATAAATATTAGGTTATCAATCCTCCCCCGCGGCTCACCTTCACCCCGAATCGTTACCCCTGAACGCCGTGTGGGTGAAAGAAAACCAACAAAATCATTCTTAGCACACACACACACACACACACATAAACCTGCAAAAAAAAAAAAAAAAAAAAAAGGCCTTAATATGTTAACGCCTGCTTACGAACGGGGTGCGACACAGATAAAGATGAGCGCGAGCCACGAGATGATTTTTTTTTTTCCAGGTGGCCGGCTGCCACCCTGCAGTCACACCTCCCTCCCTCAGATCCGCTCAACAGCCAGTCATCCATCAGAGCCTTCCGCTCCAGCAGCCATCACTCGATACGTCTGTGCTGCCGAGGACAGGCAGGTACCGCCCGCGGCCAAATTTCACTCTCTGCCTTTTAATTCACCTGCACTTTATCATGATAAGTCAACCGGCTATTATATTGGCAGAATTTTGTAATAAAGGTCACCGGAAAATCCGAGCCGCGGTTCGATAACGAATCATAAACACAGCGACGGCGTGATTTGGCAAATGAGCGGATCTTGGGGAAAAAAAAAAAGGAAAAAAAAAAAAAACGACATCCCCTGCTCGGGAAGGGATCCGAAAAGTTGGAAAAAAATTTCAAAAATAAAGATGATTTATTTTTCCATGTGGAACAAAAAAATGTAAGATGCTTATCAGAGATGTTTTTTTTTTTTTTCCATTTTTCGAAGATAATGTTACATTACATTACATTACATTGCATTTGGCAGACGCTTTTATCCAAAGCGACTTACAATAGAGGACATAGGGACTGCAAATACACTTGCAAATACACGATGCACAGGAAATATACAGAACAGTAAGCTTGGGTTAGTGAGTTGTTTTTTTTTTGAGAAAGACATACACAAACGTACACACACACACACTGCATGTTACAATGTTAAAATGTAAATATATATAATAAATCAATCACGTGATCATTACTTTTAAAAAATGGCACCACAACGTTTGAGGAAGAGCCTATGTTGGCTCGAAAGAGCGAGAATACATTTTTTTTATTTCATGTAAAATAAATCTTTTCGGTGTTCTGATTTTTTCAAACCTCTATTCAAACGATCGGATCTTATCATATTTTATGACCGATCAGCTATTGATCCACTAACCATGCAAAATTCATGAAGAAATGCTTCATTGATCCAAATCCAACGAGTCCTGTTCCCGATCTGTTTTGAATCGTGTTGAAAGATGGCGCCGAAGAGTTCATCATTTACAAATAACATCGCGATCGATTCATTTCTCGTAAATATCGTCCGGACGAACGCGTGAGGCTTTTATCCACTTTTTCGAATCCAAAATAAAAACAATTTATCCCTCGGTAATGAGTTTTCCTCATTTGAATAATCAATATGCAAACGTTTTACGGAAGCTCTTCCACTCCGAGCGCTGACTTTTCATCGTACCAAGACACGGTTTTAGTAATCGGAACGTATCGGGCGTTTTTTTTTCCTCGCCGGAAACGTATTTGAAAACCTGTCAAGAAACCGTTAGAAATATAGGAATGCATTTTTCATAAGTCTAAGTCCGGGCTTTGAAACAACTTCACCCGGCATTAGCATAATATTCACAATACTATTTTGTCATTTCTCGTTCAATATCTTTTCATCGCGAATGTGTTTAGTCATTTTTGACCGATAACCAGCATATCCTAGTAATGAAGGGGGCCACATTGCAGCACAGTCATGTCTTCCCGTCTCCCCGTCACTGAGCATCGGATAAATCATCTCTGTGGGCGGCTGAGAAAAAAAAAATCCTGGCTTGAACGTCAGGACAGCCTGGGTGAGCACACCTCATCGCATATGTTGCACTAAATTTGGCCCACAACAGCCTCAGGAGGCTGAACAGTAGATTTTAGTCCAATTTTCTCAACACCGGCGCGCTACAAAGATCAGCATTGACTATTTTCTTAATTGTCCCGCGGTGTTTCTTCACGGTTACGTCCTCCAGGAATGATGTTGACGGGCGTAACAAGAATAGATGTCCGTGCTGACGCGAGCGTTTCGCACGCAGACGGGGAAACCGTGACGGGTTTGATAGGATGCGACTGATGTTTATGAACTACGGTGATGAAAAATGCAATATTCGTCTTAAAAAGAGATTAATCTTCTCGAAATCTTATAAATTGATTTTCTTAATGGCTTCTCTTTTGCATAACAAGACTTAATATGATAATGATATTTTCCTAGATGCTGCTTAAAGTCATAGTTAAATCCAATTATGCTTTTTAGCTTCTTGAGACGCCGTTAAGGTGCAGTTAAATGTGCTTGTGTTAGAGGTCCATTCTTTCTTTTCCATCTGCAAGAATAATAAATAACTATAAATAATAACAACTTTATCCACACAATGTATATTGCAATTATTATGTGTTATCATTTTTTCAAACTGAAAATAACAGCATTAGCAAGCATTTAAGATATACAGCTACAGTCTGTTTACACTCTATCTATCTATCTATCTATCTATCTATCTATCTATCTATCTATCTATCTATCTATCTATCTATCTATCTATCTATCTATCTATCTATCTATCTATCTATCTATCTATCTATCTATCTATCTATCTTTTTTGAACAGATGATGTGCTAGCCTGAGCCACAACTTGCACTATGACTAAAAAAAATAGATTGATGGATGGACGAATAAATGAATCAAGACATAAAAATAGAAATGAGGAAATTAAGACTAACCCGGGAATTTGATATCATTTTTCTTTTTTTTTTTTTTTCCAGGGTGTGCAGCTTTCAGCAGAGTTCCTCTGTGATGTAACATTTTCTAATCAGGTTGCTCAGAGCAGATAGTGACAGTTGCAGTCGTGAGATAGCGGCGTGCACACAGTCGACTCCCAAAGTAAACCCGTAATGAGTGTGTATTCACAGCGGACGTCTTTCTTCCCGCCGGAGCAAATCATAACGCCCGGGAACGCCGGCTTAACTCCCGGCTGCCGATTCGGTGTAAACGGGTTTCACTTTTGTACGCTTTGCGCGGCGTGGTCCCCCCGGTGCAAACCGCTCTGTCAAGTAAACAAAAGCGGCGCCCTATCGCCCGTCTACTTTTACTTCCACCATCACCTCACTTGCCCTTCTGTGGGAGAATCTTTGTTGTTGTCCCCCCCCCCCCCGATCTCTCACCTTCCACGTTCTTCATATGCGTTCCTCAATAAGCCGTGTTTTGTTTATCTTATTCACGTAGCGTGGAAAGAAAAACTCCCTTTGGGAATAGCTGTGCTGTTGTTTTTTTTTTTTTTTTTTTTTTGAGAACGCCAGAGGTTGCTAATAAGGTCATGTTATTTAAATCTATGTGGGTTAACGGCCATAGAAATGTAAATACAAGCAGTGCATTATCGCGCGGATAAAAAGGAACGCGAAACGGAGAGGCTAGGCTAACGGACAAAATAAGGTTGAAGCAGCCAAGGTTGTGTTGTTTAAATACTTTTTCTTGAAATATGTGCGGCGCTGCCAAGATCCTCCGGCTCTCGGTCGTGAAGCCAAATATACCGACCTTGAAAAAAGTGCATTGTAGCGTCTGGTGATGTGTTGTAATCTGATCTGACCGCTATTAATGTAAATGGGCTTTTAGCATCCAGTGATTAGCATAAATTACAGGGCGCGGTCGACTCCCGCCGTGGATTGACCGAATCCAAGGGGTATCGGTCATGACTCCGGCGTCAGTATCTTTCTATTCTCGCTCCGTCGCTCACTTCCATCCCAGACAAACTAACTGGGATGATGCTTTTCTTCTGTTCTCCATCTGTTTGCCGAAATCGCTTTCAATCACATGTCGCCCGAGTCTTCGGTCTTGTTAGTAAAGCCTGTCTGTATCTTAATTTTTAATGAGATTTTCCACAGACTTCTGCGGACTTGATGAAGATTTCAACGTGCGAGATGGATAATGGGGTTTGTTGTTTTTTTTTTTTTTTTTTTTGCCTTTTAAGGCCTCCGAGAGCGCTCACTCCGTGCATCTGTACCTGCGCCTTATCATTAAAATAACACCCTGCTGTCAATTAAAAGTCCCACATTAAAACTTGCTTTTTGCCAATTATTATCTTCTGGACAGAAGGCGGTTTTCTAATCTGGAACTCACATTTTTTTTTTTTTTCGAGCTTGGTGTTATTATTAATTTTTTTTTTTTTTTTTTTTTTTTGGGAAATGATTCTTTAAAAATGCACTATGCAAGAGTTGTGAAATTACAACATCAGTTATCAGTTATTGTTTTTTTTTTTTTTTTTTTGGGCAGAATATCCAGGGCTGCTTTTTTAATTTTATTTTGCTAATTAAATTTTCGGCCTCCTCAAGCGTTCGGCTCGGTAAATAATTAACCTCGGCGGTTGATGAAGATAGCTGTGCCGTGGGGTTAGCCTAGCCACGCTGCAGCAGGAGACACAGCGAGGCAGAACACGTCACTGCTCCCCGCTTGGCTCAACACCTTTTGCAAATACATCATCAACTGCCGCTTGTCTGGATGATCATGTCAAATCGTACTTTTTCCAAGTTTTTTTTTTTTTTTTTTCCATCCCAGAAAAAAACCTACTTTCAATCTAGAATGGAAAATAACTCAACATTCTAACCAGAAATGTTGGGAAAAAAAAAAAAAATCCCATTTATCTGTATCGGTTTATCACTGCATCAGTTATACTTTATAGAAAAAAAAAAAGAAAAAAAGAAAAAAGACTCTTTGGAGATAAGACACAGCCGCAGTGACGGGAAGCCGATGCATTCACCGCATGTGTTAACTACTCTCTTCCTCTTTCTCTCTCTATCTCTGTGCATACATGTGTGCAAATTGCTAACAACATGCACATATATCGATTCTATTGACCGTTTGCATGCATATATACAGCAGCAGCAGCAGCAGCAGCAGCAGATGAATATTGATCCCCGGAGAGATTCGCTGCACATGTAATTCTTGCTGCAAAATAACACCCCACCCCCTCCACCCCCACCTTTTTTTTTAAGGAAACTCTATGAAGGAGAGAGAGAGAAAATTGTAAATGTATAAAGTTGATTACCCCAGCACCGCTATATTTCTCTCCAGCAAAAGTCTCTCCTCCCCGTCTCAGCCAAAGCAGAGAAGTGATGGAGGAATGATGATCTCCTGCTGGTGGTGGTGTATGAATGTTTTATAGATGGTGGGTTGGAAAAGAGATGAAGCCCTGTTCAACCCCTATGCTTATTTTATTGTAAAAAAAACTGTTCTAAAATATTGTTTTGGGCATGTCGATCCCCTCCCACTATCCCCCTATCCAATATGACTGCTTTCCTTGGCTGAGTTTGTAATGAGTATCACTCCCCCGAAGCCTCAGAATTGTTTGTGAGTTCATCTGATGTCAGCGGCGCTATACAATAGACGGAAAATAAATTGTGATGATATTTCGAGAAAAAAATTCCGTTTGCTTGAAATGACAGTTGAGAAACTTCAAATTCAAGGTTCTTCATTTTCAATGCGTTGATTCATTTCCTCTTTGACAAGTGTCTTGGACAAATTTTGCCAGATAAAAGCAAATACATGCACACACAAAAAAAAAAATCCCAAAACCCCAAGGATATAAGTACATCATGGGATTTAAACAATTGGATCTTATTTGTAAAATAAAATAAAAAAAAAGTGCAAAACCACAGAAAGAGACATAAATAGAATAAAAACAATTGGGGCAATAATAAAAAATTTAAAAAATCCCAAACCTTTCTGGGAGCGACATTTCCAGGTGGTATTCGGCTGATGCGGGTCACTTTCCACGATGACGTCATTGATGCAAATCCGCAGACCTAAAGATTTGGCACTATTTGATCCTGATATAGTCTCAGAACAAAACAGATTTATATGTAGTAGAAAATTACATTACCTCTCGCACTGAAAATGCAGGTGTTGAGCCCATTTTGTTCCCGAAAGATGTTTTATTTATCTACACCAAACCGCCTCCCACCTACACGCAGACATATCCGTCTCTGTCGGCTCTCCATAATACGTGTAAATGTGTTAACACGTTTCAAACTCACATTTAAAATAGCAACAGCGCAGCAGATAAATGGGAAAACATGGTGTCAAGCCGCACACACAAACACTATCAGTGAAGTACAAACCTCCACCGGAGGAACAACGGGAGCGTTTATGAGTGGAAATAGAAATCTCATCATTTTCACTGAATTCATATGCTGTATTTATAAATAATGCATCGACAGTCAGGTACTGAGCGGAATTACACGCCCCCAAAAAATAGCATAGAATAAAAAAAAATATATATATAATTCCACAAAAAAAAAAAAAAAAATAAGTAGCAGGTAGAATGGATCCACTGCGGTAGATATTTATAGATATTTGGCTTTTTTTTTCCATATCTGCCATAAGGTTAGTTTTAAACCGCAAACTTGCATTAAGGATGGACTAGAATCAGGAAAAAAGTCAATTTTTGTGAAACAAAATGCTTGTTATTGAACATTTAATTACCTGCTTGTAAAAAAAAAAATTTTAAAGGGTACCTGTGAATTTCCGTGAAGTGGAGACATGATAATTTTGATGGTATTTACGGATATATTAACCCTTTACAAACCTTCCTGTACACACGGCTTTACCTTCTGCTCTACTGATGTTTTTTTTCTTCTGCTTGAAAATGGTTTTATATCAAGTTTCAAAAGTGGACCGACCGACCGACCCGTATCGTCGTCCCAATCTTGCGACATATTTTGCAGGGCGTTTGTTGGAGCGTGAGAACAGTCTCTGGTTTCTTCGTCTTCTTCTTCATTTCGGTGAGGTCGTCGTCCGTCAACGGATCCGAATGGTGTTTTTTTAGCCATTTAGCCATTGATGCCATCAGCAGTCGTGTCGGAGAAGCCTTCGCCTCAAAGAATACGTGCCGGCAAAGGAGATCTTGTATTTTGTTTATTTTATGAATTTGATTTTAGTTCAATTTTAAAATATTTTTTTTACTATTTGTAAAAATTTTTTTTTTAAATTATACTTCTTAGGCTTGAATATGGCTATTTCATTATGGGAAAAAAAAATTCAAAAACTGCAAAAAAAAATGCAGCAGTCGTGTCGGAGAAGCCATCCCCTCCAAGAATGCATGCCGGCAAAGGAGATCTTGTATTTTGTTTGTTTTGTAAAATTATTTTTAGTTCAATTTTACTTTTTTTTTTTCTAATTGTAAAAAAATTTATTTTCCTTTTTTTTTTTTTTAATTTATCTTCTTAGGCTAGAATATGGCTATTTCATGATGGGGAAAAAAAAAAAAAAATGCAGGAGTCGTGTCGGAGAAGCCATCCCCTAAAGAATGCGTGCCGGCAAAGGAGGTCTCGTACTGTATTTATTTTATAAAATTAATTTTAGTTCAATAATACAATATATTTTACTTTTTGTAAAAAAATTTTTTTTTTAATTTATTTATTTATTTATTTTTTTTAGGTTAGGATATGGCTGTTTCATTATTGGAAGAAAAAAAAACAAAACTGCAAAAAAAAAAAAAAAAAAAGGTTCCGGACCAATTACATTACATTAACATTACAGTCATTTAGCAGACGCTTTTATCCAAAGCGACTTACAAAACAATAAATCGCGAGAACCGAATTACAAAAAAAAAAATCCCCGAAATAGCGAGGTGGCGAAAGCCGAACCGCGAAGCAGCGAGGCTCCACCGCGAACCGTTTTAAGAACTTCGATCCAAAGCAATGAACCTCAACCGGAGAATCTAGCGAGGGTGTTTTGATATGTACCGTCTAAACCTCTGAAAATCCAGCAACAAAAATTTGACACCGTTCTTTTTGTGTTCTGGGCCAATTCGCCGCCGACGGGGTTTCGGGCCTCTTTATGTCGGTGAAAGGAAAAGTGAACTCGAAGCACTTTTCATTACAGGCGGCGTAAGCGGATGCGGCGAAGACTTAAAGCCGGAGCAGAAAAAAGGACCGGCGCCGACCTCAGAGGGGGTTTTCGGGGTTCAGGTGAATTGTTCGCGGAAATGCTGACTCATTCCTATAAAGGCCGAAACGGACCGGATGGAAAAACACACACGAAAATGAGTCCGATAAGAAAGAATATTCAAGATGAGCTCCGAAATGAACGTCGTCTTCGGTACCGAAACCGAAAGGGAAATGCCGGCGTCCGAACGGGGGTTCGCTCGGACGCCGGATTCTCATCTTTCGGGGTCGGCTTGCGGATAATTGAGGTCGAGGGTCGGACGGCGCCCCGCTGCGTCGCTCACGCGGAGTCTCGCAAAGAACATCGCGGCGAAGGCGAGAGTCACCGGGGAGCCTCTACGAGGAGCCGAGCCGCACCGACGCACAAATAGGGAGGCCGCCGAGTACTTTACCCACTCTCTTCATTTCAACAACCGAGACTGACTCCATCTCTGTCTTTCCTGCTGACTAGCGCCTCATTTTATGCAGCTTTGGAGGTGTGTTTCAAGCTGTGGAGCCGTCCCCGCCGCCACAAAGAGGTTTAGTTGAAGTGGCTTTTTTTTTTTTTTTTTTTTTTTCCCTCCCCCGACCCCTCCACCTGCTGTAAATATTGTGGATGGAAGAAATCCTCTCCACCGCTCTTTGTGTACCCGCTCGCATTTACTGTTTACCCTAGCCGTACCCCGTGCCCGCACGGCGCTCCCGTGTGTTTCGTTTGTTGTTTTCGTTTACTTTTTCCACGCATTTGAATACTGGTGGGCACGCAGAGTGGAGTGGATGACTGAGTTAGGGAGTGGGTGTTTTAAAGCCAGATGGAAAACGAACGCGGGTCCTCATTGTTGTTGCATGAAAACTCCGGGCCCCGCCGTCGCCGAGCCCCGTCCTCCGCGCTTCCTCTGCAGCGCTTTCCCCCCCCCCGTATCCTCGACCACGGGAGTCCTCTTTATTTCCATCCAGCATCTGTGCTGTGCTGTGATGAGAAACACCGGCTAACTAGGCCACTGCATAATAAGCAAGAATAGCAGCAAAGTAAAATGAACAAAAAAAAAAAAAAAAAGAATCAGTTCACGGAGGGGGTGGGAGGGATGTACGCACAATACATATCTGCTGACAAATGTAATTCAGAAAAGCAAATATTGTTGTTTCTTTAGCGCAGATGCGTTCATTCATTATTGCTTACCTTTACCGATAGTCTCCGCCGAGGCGCGTCGGGGTCGGATTCTCATTTCGCCGGCGAAACCCCTCGGCGACGCTCTAATGCGACTGACGATGCACCTTGCTGACTTCCCGTTCGGTGCAAACCGCAATCCTGATATCCCTCCCGGTGCCGCGCGGTTTGTTTTTTTTTTTTTTTTTTTTCCCCCGACACTCAGCATTTTATCTCTCCGTTAGCTTCACCCGGAAAAGGCCGTCGGAGTTTTTTTCGATTTGGGCGCTGTTTTCCGTGACTCACGTCTCTTACCCGCCGCCCTTCTCCCCAGCGTGGAGCACGACTTCCGGCTGCAGGAAGGGCAGGTGGTGCGCACGTGGAAGGTAGGTGATCCCCCGGAGGGTTCGCCCCAGTCCGCCACCCCCCAGCCCTCCACGCCTCACCAACAAGACTCCCCTCAAGCGGTGCGTCCGTCCGCCGCCACCAAGAAGAACAGGAAGAAATGCTTCTGGTTCCTCTGAACTCGAGGATCAGGGAAAAGACATTTTGATACTGTAATGCACTGCGCACCCTCCTTAAACACACACCTATGGAAATGTGATTTTAGAAACGGAGAAATAAAATGATGTGGGAGGAGAAAGAGTCGCGCGTTTAGCTCTGGGTGTCGGAGTTGATAAGAATTGTTTGACTGGGAGGGCACTTGTTGCAGCTTTTAAATTCCTCTTCAGCACTTAAAGCTTTGATACTGATGTAGGAAGGTAAACGTGCTGAAGTCAAACAACGGTAAAAGTTCAATCCGCCGTGTGATTCGGTCGGAAAGCAATTACGAGATTTAAAGAAAATATAGCGTCGGTCCGAGCGCGGCGACGAGGCGATACGGCAGAACGGAGCTGTTTATGTAAGATGAAATGAATATAATTTATATGAACGCAAAGATACGGAGGTAAACGGAGGACGAGTGATTCATCTTCATTAATGGACTAATGAGGGTCAGAACACCAGCTTTTATATTCAGAGACATTTGAAGAAATTATTAATGACCTGTATTTAAAAAGATGAAAAAAAAACAACAACTTTAATATTGTAATTGTCGGGGGATATAAAAATAATGTTGCACATGACCACATAAGCAAACAGCACACACACACACTCAAACACACACACGCACACACAAATGACATACATACTTAAATGAACGGACATATTTACAGAAAAAAAAAAAAACATTGACGAATTGAGAAAATGAAGGAGTTGAGTTCTGAGCGTTTCAGGACTGTTTGGCTTGGATGCTATATTTCAGATATGGATAACTGCTCTATAAAAGTATTTTACCACAGCTGATTGGTGTGTTTTTATTTATTTAACCATTTGTTTATTTTAATGTGGCTTTCAGAAGATATTAGGCCCATAGAGGTGATCTGTGCAAACAACAAAATAAAACAGATAAATTGAGAAATTAACACCTTTTTTTCTAGCATTACGATATTAATATAAATTGCAAAAAAAAAGAAAAAAGAAAAGAAAATATAACATCATTTTTATATATTTTTTTTCATATGGGGGGGCAATGATGGGAAATGTTTTAGGTGCAAATCAAAAAAAAACAGATGAGCATTTAGCCATTTTATTTCAAAAGAAAAATTATAGACTAGAGGTGAATGAATTAATACGAACAGCCAAGTAAAATAAAATGAAATAAAATAAAATAAAATGAAATAAATTAAAATAAAATAAAATAAAATAAAATAAAATAAAATAAAATAAAATAAAGTAAAATAAAATAAAATAAAGTAAAATAAAATAAAAAAAATAAATAAAATATTGCTCTTGGGAGAGTTTGCAGGATCATGTTAGCTCTTTGATGCAAGCTGAGGACGACCTGTTTTTCTTACCTGATGCAGTGTGCTGCAATTGTTGCAAGTACTAACGTTATTTATAGATCTATATTTTATCTCTTGCCTTTCAAGGCTTTCAGAACATCGAACCAAAAAGCCGAGCGGTTGTGAGAGACTTAATCGTGCCGGACCTGCTTATAACACGTCAATCTTTTAACACAGCTATCCGAAATACGTAATCCCTCTTTTCTTTCGTAACATCCGTCATTTCTGCAAATTTCCGAGAGCGCTCGTTTGAACCAATTTCACGGGATTTCCGTCATCAAGTTGTCGTCAAGCATAGAAACGATAATTTCTATGAAATGGCGACATTGTCCCGCTAAATGGGGCTTGAACATTCAACAATGTCCGTGTTAGATGTTCTGTCACCTCCTCACGGAGTCACGTTTGCGCTCTTAATGCATCGATATGATAATTCTAAGGTGCTAAGGAAGATGAATGTGAGGTGTGTGTTGAGGTTAGGATTGACTTCTCAGTCAATGCGATGCACAAACTTTGTATGTGTGGGTTCGTTCGACTCTGGCAGGAGAAAATGTTTTCTCTCACAACCCAAATGCAAGTACTCAGACCTCAAATTGCGACTCAGACAGCCCACTTTCCTGGACACTTGAGGGCAAGTCTCAGGAAATCAAGCCTCAGCTGTTTGATGGCTGCAAGAAGCCCCAAATATTACTACTTAGTAATTCATGACACACATCGACAGCTTCTGCGAGATCCCAGCCTAATTTATTACAAAACTTTGGAAAGTGTTACCTTCTAGCGTGTTTGAAACACTTTTAAACCCGCCTTTGACAAAGCAAGCAGATGCACGAGGCTTCGTCCAGCTGCGTCGCACGGAAAAAAAATAAAAACAAAAAAAAAAACCATTTACGTGCCGATCTGGTAAACATTTTCATTTTTTTTTTTTTTTTTTTTTTTTTTGAGGCTCTCAAGACCAGGAATTTCAAGTCCAAAAAGCTTTCCGCCCGGCGTGAACCACCGCAGATTCACATGTATCCGCACACACACGGACGCAGACACACAATCGTAAGATAACATATTGTTCTTAGGCCAACAAAAAGCATTTTCTTCCCCCGCAGTTGTTCCTCTCTCTCTCTTACAACCAGGCACGTATTCCCTCCTAGTGGCTCTGTGTGCGCCACGCAATGGAGAGCAGTGTAGAGTTGTCAGTCATTAATCTGCTACAGCACAGCCTGTAATCCTGATGACAGAGCAGAGCGGGTTTACAGAGAGCAGAGAGGATCTGAGCCCAGCCTGGAGTGGCGAACAAAGGAGCCAGAGAAGACTGGTTTTGAATCATAAAGAGAACGCGAGTGTGTGTGCGCGCTTGTACGGATTCCGGGGCGAGGTAGGTAACTATTTTGTCAGCGATGCCGCAGTGCTATATTCGAGAATACCGGCGCACGGATCCGGAGGGACGGAGCGCGCGGGAAGGATCGGAAACCATCTCGGGTTTGCCGGCGGTGTCACGCTGACAAGTAAAGGTAAATGGGTTTTTGGTCGTTTTTTTTTTTTTTTTTTTTTTTTTTTTTAGGGAACCTCGACGGAGAAGATGAAGGTCTGCGACGTGTGAAAAAGGGTTAAAAAAAAAAAAAAAAAAAACGTATTTTTGAGGGGCCTCTTCAAAGGAACATCAAGGGTCAAAGTTGGCTCACGCAATTCGGAGAAACATCAGTCGGTTGAAAATGAAGGAGAAAAAAAAAAATAACTATGTCTTGAGGCATCAACAAGCGTGCATAATGGGCATGTGGAAACTACAACTGCCCCGGCATGCTGAGAGGAGGCACGGCGGCTAATACTGCATGAGTCATTGAGCTTAGGCTGCCACGGAGATATTATGCTTCAGTTTACCACACCGAAGCTAAAGAGGTCGTTTCACAGTCGTTCGGCGCCAGACGTCGGGATCCGCGGACGCGACCTGTCGGCGAGTGCGGCGGCGGGATAATTTCATTTGAAGGCTAATGCAATAAATGATGTGTTTCCGCTCCGTGACTTAATAATGACGCTGATAAACAAGTCCCGAAGTTGCGATGACACTTGAAAGAATTCTCCTCCCTTTGAACCGAGATAGGAGGCTCATTAGTGACCGAATAAAAGAAAAATATGGATCGGACGTCCAAATTAAAAATACACCCACGCGCGCGCGTGCGGACGGCGAGACAAAAACGTCCGTTCCCGTGCATCGCGTACACACTTGCGAATCCACCCGTGCGCGCCTTTGCACGCTTGCACGTGTACCCCTGTGTGTGTGTGTGTGTGTGCATTAGCATATTTGTCCGTTTGAATTTATGTCTGCATATCAATGTGTGTGTGTGTGTGTGTGTGTGTATGAGTGTGTACGCACTCTGGGAAATGTTTAATAATGAATTAAAAAGTACCCATTTCCAGACGACCTGCCAAGTTTCTGAGTCATCTGTGATCGCCGCGTATTGGTTTAATAAAACATGAGCTGAATCCTGCCTTGCCGGGTGGCGGGCCGAGGAGGACGCAAACACGGCGGACCAGCGACATCGGGGTTCTCCGGAACCCGTGATCGGGCGTTTGTGACACGCAAACAGTTTTCTGGCAGGCCGCGTCGACAAATAACAAACCCAAAGTGCTGAATTTGGCGGCGCCTCTCGCAAAGTATTGATTTGTCTCGGACATTTCGCCTTCACAAGGAATTTCATGGTGGGTAGGCAGAGCGGGGATTCTGGGGAGGAGCCCAACCATATCTGACAGGGCCCAGACCCAAACAGATGTTGGAGGTGGTTCGCAATATTCGGTTAAACTTCCCAGATGAAGACAATCGGAGCACGGGAAGAATATTAAAATGGAGCTATTTTTCTTTTTTTTTCTGCTAGTTGTGAGCGGCATCTGTTATCCCCACGAACAAAATCGCACCTAAGTCGGACTGAAACATCCGTTCTGATTCTCAATCATTCCCGCAATATATGCAGTATATAAACATTTCTTTCATATGTCTTGGTTATGGTTTGATTTTGCTGCATCTCCGTATAAATAGGTGAGTCAGTATACTGTAATTTTTGGACTATTGAGCGCTCTTGAATATAAGCCATAAAGGCTAAAAATAAAGAATGAACTAACTAAATAAATATATGTGTCGGACGCAGGTGTTGAGATATTTAGACGGAAACTTTTTTTTTTTAGATTTTAATGAAATACATATATATAATAATATATATATATATATATAAGACACAAAGGCTAAAAATAAATAACTAAATAAAGATATTTAAGCCTCGGTGTTCGAAGGGTGTGAAAAACTATCGGCTTGTAGTCCGAAAATGACGGTAATCTTATCCAAAGATTATTCTTTGCATCGCCAGATTATTATTGTTATTTTATCACAAATTAACAGCCTGTATATTTTTTTTCTGATATCTTAAATGTATGATGGCACAGAGGGTTCACTTGAGACTCAAAATTCAAGATTCAAAGTGAATAAAGTAGAATCGAATTTGCACGACAGAAAGTGTTATTATTATCATGAGTTTAAAAAAAAAAAAACAGTGGCAAACAAATAATCGTAAATCGAGAGAAAATAAAATATGGGTATCAACTCTCGTGCAAAAAATGGAAATTAGCTGCAGACAACATGAGCGTGTGGATGCGTGAATCCTTTAAGTCTCTCGTGTCAAACTCAAGGCGCGCGGGCCAAATGTGGACCGCCGCGTCATTTTATGCGGCCCGCGAGAACATCTTAAAAAACATCTGATTTATCTTAAAATGAACAAGTCAAATGTGCGCATTGACAAACTACATTATCCACAATTCATGAAGATCATGTTCGTGTTACGAGGCAGCGTCGCTTGTCAAAGAGTCCAATCTACGTCGGCATTTTGACGCTAAACACGGGGCTAAGTATGCTAAAGTTAGCCAGGAAAAAAGAAATACAAATTGTCCAAGAATCAAAAGCATTTGCATAGAATCTACACAAATGCATATATAACATTTTTGGACTTTACATTACATTTGGTTACATTCAGTTACATTTATACTGTTACCGTTACATGTGGCCCTTTAAGGACAACCATGATGCTGATGCAGCCCTCGGTGAAAATGACTTTAAACATAATGCAGATGTTTATCTTCTAATATTCCAAAAAAGAAATTATCCAGCAAAACTAGCGTGCAGGACGTTATAGATCATGCTGGAAAATCCAGTCAGACCAACTAATCGGCAAACACGCCGTGCATACTTTAGTGACGGGAGCTGCTCCGCGAGGCGCCCAGTCATTGAAATGCTTACTTCTGTTCCAGTTTTCGCTGTTGTTTTCGTGGCGTTGGCGTCCGAAGGGGCCGGCCCGCTAAACACCCCGGGTGCCAGAGGGCCCGTCCACAACACGAACCGCGCCAGCTCCAATACCGCCGGCCATTTATAAACTCTTGGTGGCACTAATTAAATGCCTGGTAGCCATTATTAAACACCTGGTGGTGATTAGGAGAGTGTTTATAAATGGCTGGTGGCATTTGGAAGTGTGTTAATTAATGCCTGGATGAATTCAGAACGCTGTTTACTACCCTTAAAATGTCAGGAAAGTAAGCTGTTGTTTGACACTTTGAGCGTTCGGCAACAGACGCCGGGAAGCGAAGCAGACGGCGGGGACGCGACGCCGTGATCGGATCTCCGCCGCCGTGTTTGTTCGGAATCGCCCTTTGGATTTTTTTTTAATTGGCGATTTTTTTTTTTTTTTTTTAACATCCGTCCCTGCCGTCGGATTGATGAGTTTCTTCGGAAGACGCTGGATAAAAAAAAAAAAAAAAACGAATAATAGAAATAACGCAACCATGTAATGGGAACTTTTGTCACGGCGCGTAAATCTCATGACGCCAAACAATGAGAAATTACAGAGCAGCAAAACAATTTGAACGGGGGGGGGGGAAGGGAAGGGAACAAGCAAGGGTTCATGCCTGCGCTGCCTGCGGGGCAGTCGATGCGCTCGGAAAGACATTTGACAACTATTTCCAGGGGAACGTGTCACTGGTTTGAGTCGAGTTTTTCTGCACATCAAAGAGTCTCTCTGAAGACGTGTTAGATAACTTCAAAGTCCTGCGACTGCTTCGCCAAGAGGTGCTTTTTTTCCTTTTGTTTTGCTCAACTAGTTTGTTTTCCACGCCGCTGTGGAGTAGATGATAGAGCGCGGTGCGCGTTGCATCATGAACCCGTCCTTTGCCGTTTACGTCTCGACGACACGATGGCCGCCGAGCGCGAAGCTAATCACTTGCGCGTTTTTTTTCGAAACGGGAGCCGGGAATCCGGCATCAATCAGGAAGTAACGACGGCGTAATTGATCGTCCTCTGATTGCGATGTGCATTTATCCCGCTTAATGATGAATAATCTTCCCTTTGGGTGGTATTTTCCTCTCAGATCCATAGTTCACGAGGGTGTCTTGCGTTTTTCTATTTGCATTTACCTACATAATGAGCTCCGATTCGGTCGGAACGATCCCTTCGCCGTCGAAGTTCGGAAGGGCCGTCACGCCGAGACGCCGTCCAAAACCTCCTCGTGCAAAGTCGCCGCCGCGCAGCTTGTTTCTTTTGCCGCGTTCAAGTCCTCAAAGCGAACCGTCACGCACCTGCGGAGATCTGCTTATTCACCGTTTCTGGTAGACACGAAGTTAGAGCTCATTACTCGTACACGCCTCACAAAGAGATGGAAGAAGTTGTTTTGCGCTTAAATACTTCAAAGAGGCGGCTCAAAAAAAAAAAAAAAAAAGGATGTAAAGATTTGAAAAAAAAAAAAATCTCAGACTGTTCGATTCTTTTTTGTTCTTCGGGAGCCGGATTCGTGAAATTTAAAGAAATCTTTGAGGAGTTTTGTTGACCGGACGCTACAATATTATGATTATTAATGCCGCATCGTAACCGCGTCGTATGCAAAGCAGAAGGCGAATTCGACAAATATTTGCATATGTAACTTCCGGCGTGCTCCTGTTCTTAACAAACGCAGAGCCGGCTTTAGTTTATTTCCCGTCATTAAAAACTTCGAGAAAGTTTCGTAGAGGCACATATGATGTTTATTTAACTACCGCATTGAGATTCTATTCTTTCAATGTCAGGCACCCTTTTCTTCAGAATTCACAGCACCGCAACCCTCCATGCAAATAAGCTGCCGGAATATAAACAGGAGCGCGCGGCGCGTACAAAGAAAACCTGTATGATTTTTAAAGGAGGACTTCATCCCGTCAAAAAAATATGAGGCCGCCGGAAGGGGATGTATTCAGTATTTACACCGACTTGACGTGAAAATGATCAACGTAGACGAAGTTGCCGATAGCAACAGAATAATATCTCCTCTGTCAAACCAGTTTAGAACGCTGGATATCTTTTGATGGGTAAAAATAAACCTTTACAACTTGTGACTCTTTAAATAAGATCATTTCATTTGTTTTCTGTACGGCCAATGAGTATGTATGGGATGGCCGTTCCAACTGTCATTGGGCGAAGAGATGCGTTCGCCCTCCAACAGTCACCTGTTGATCACGGGGCCACATTTAGATAAAGATAAACTTTATTGATCGCCATAAGGGGGAAATTCTTTTGTCACAGCAGCGCAACAGTTTTAGTATCAAGAAATATAAATATAAATAGAGAGACAAAAGACATCCACAAATAAATAGACAGCATAGAGAACAACAACAACAACAACAACAACAACAATAACAACAACATCACATCCAGGATAAGAATGGAAAAAAAAAGGGTGAAAATAGACAACCAAAACGACAACAAGGAAGTGAATAGGTGACATTCTTTTGTCACAGTAGCGAAACAGTTATTGTGTCAGTAAATATGAATAGAAATATAGATAGAGAGACTATTAGAAGACAATTAGAAATTGGCAAAAGACAAATGAATGGTAAGAGGAGAGAACAACAAAAACAATAAGGCTAAGAATGGGCAACAGAATGGAAAAAAAAAACAGTAAGGATAAAAATAGAAAACTAAAACGACAGGAACATAAAAAGAGTGAAAATTGCAATATTAAAAAATATATAAAAATTCAAATTTCATATTTAATTTTTTATGGTATCATATAAATTGAATAAAAAAATAGCAATTTAAATATGAAATTTTTTGAGCATTTTATTTCTACTTTAAAATCATTCATGTTCATATATACAAATATTATTTTGGATCTTGTATACTTTGTATATTTTGTATCTTATATTGTGTAAGAACGTCCCGCATCTGTCTTGTATGTCCAATTTCGGGCAATTTCAGGTCTCCGGTGACTGTGTGAGGAAACCTGAAAACACGAAAGAAACCCACCAAGATACGATGAGAACAATCAAACTCCAAACGCAATTTTTTTTTTTTTTTTTTGAGCAGTGTATAAAATAGCAAATTATTCATCATTTATTTATTACAAAAAAAAAAAGATAATTTTAATTAAAAAAAAAACACCAATCAATGCAGTCCAACTTGTAATTGTATGGTTTGGCCACTCGTTCCAACGAGCTCCAGCGCTTTTCACGTATCCACTCTTTTCCTCCATGTCACTCAATCCACCAAACAAATTGTTTTTGCAATTCCATACAAGAATTGGGAAGTCAATAAGCCATCCTCTGGAAGAAATTCTAATGATGATTATGCACCGTTTCGTTTCTATGAATGCAAACTCAGTAGAAGTTGTATTCTCCACCTCTGTCCCTGAATAGCGTAGCAAATGAAACATTTTCCACTATCTGAACATTAGACCCACATTATTCATCTCTAAACAGAAATCCCATCTTTATCTCTTAATTTAAAGCCCAACTTTTTCATCTCTAAATATGACCTTTATCATCTCTGAAGAAACAAAGCCCTTTTTATTATTCATCTATAAATTCAAGCGGTTATTTTTTTTTCTGCAAACAAAGCCCGGACGTATTTTTGCTTAAAGACAAACTCGTTCTCTGATTTGTCACGACAAAACCCTTCTTTAACACCTTTAAAATACAGTAGGTGGAATCCCACACAAAGTCCATATATTTGGTCTTTGCAAACGCACACCGCTGCTGTTTATTTCTTGATAGGAATCCCATTCTTTTTTAATTAATTCTCTAAATCCGACGTTTTCTCTGTTCTTTGCGGTCATTAAACGATGGAGGTCAACTATGATGACGGCTGACAAAGGGATTTAATTAATGCAAATTACAATATATCTATGGAATCTGAAAGCTCGAACTGAACGGTTCTCCCTCTGAAATGGAAAATGATGGTGTGTTTAATTAAAATGCATAATACAGATGAGACTGCGGCTCAAGGGCATTTTTAGCTGCAACCCACATCTCCGACCCGGTAAAGGACACTCTGCAGCCGACACCTGGCTCCCATGTTGAAACGGTAATTCGATATCGGCTCATTCGCATTGAAAGACAGTCTGGTCTTTGGGTTTGAGCTGAGCAGCATCTAACACCTTTCTGGGAAAAAAAAAAAAAAAAAAAAAAAAACATTTGATGATTCCTGTTAATGAATGATGAAATTTTTTCACCACAGGAATTGAATTTTTTTTAATTTTTTTTTTTATCTTTGGACAATGATATACCGCAACAGAAACTGTTGCAGGGACATTGCATAAAACACCTTGGCACAAGCTGAATTGAATGTGTTTTTTTTTTTTTTGGTCCTGTTCGGCAGTTATGTTGTACTCTTTCATGCTGCGGATGGGAATTCTCTTCCAGTTTTGTCAGGCTGCGATTTACACCAACGACTGGGCCGTGAGAATAAACGCCGGCCGTAAGGTGGCAAGCAAGATAGCGGAGAAATATGGCTTCGAAAATATGGGTCAGGTAAGTTTGATCGGACACTGGAAGAGGAAGAAATACGTCGACGGGATGTTTATACTCGCGATTTGACGGTCGTCGAAGTTGATTATGGCCTTTAGGTGAAATCCAGAGATAACAAACAGTGCAAAACGCTCAAATAGGCAATATTGGAAAAAAAAAAAAAAAAAAAAAAAAAAGAAACACAGTAAATGAACACTTCCAAATGTGTAGTGCAAACTTTGCATCGGGGAGTAAATTATTTAATATTTAATTTTAAATTCCGGGGGAAAAAAAACAAACAAACGAACACTCACATTAGATGTTTCAAATGCCAGAAATCATTATAATTCATGTAGCGGGCGATAAAATGCCACTGTTAGCTGCTGCACACTTCAATTAAAATATTACTTTAATTACATTAACTACAGAAGAGTTAGCAAGTGATTTACATTGCGTCAGGGTGAACTGCCCGTCGACGTGGCAACCAAGATAAGATATTAGTTGATGTGAGAAACCAAACTGCCGGTAATCACATTCTGTTCTCTGACTGCTTGAACTATTCAATAACCTAACCTTTCATTTACTCGACCAATTAGCATCAAAAAACCACGTATGATAGTTCCCTATTACCATTTCAATCATGCTTAAAAGTAGCCAACTTGGAAGGGCTTAGAATATGGATTTATTCGTAAACAGACCGACAGAAATACCCGACTAAATCATTAAAATAAAGATGTTTTTATCCCCAAAAAAAAAGTGTAAATTCAAAGCATGTGCCACTGATAAAGTCATTTACATAAATGTTGTGAATGAATTTTTTTAAGGTTTTTCCCATATATTCATGATTAAATAGCGATTAATTCATGATCGGGTGTCTTTGGGGTAATTTCTTCATCTCAAAAGAGTGATTCGCCACGTCTCACACGCACGGAAGCACACTCAAGCACACCTGTGAGAATCTTGTGGCTCGGGTTGCTCTTGTGAAAACCATCCCAGGTGTAAGGTAGCTCGCCGCCGTGAAAGACGCCGACTTCGGTTTCATAATTTAAAAGCCAGTCGGAGCGGCGTCGGAAAACGCAGCTTTCTTTCAAAACGCGTTCATTTCACCATCGACATTTCTCTCTCTTCGCCAGATCGGAGACCTGAAGAGTTATTACCATTTCCGCCACCTGAAGACAGAAACACGGTCCGCCGTGGCCAACAAAGATGTGTCTGTCAGCATCGCCAAGGAGACGGAGGTAGAGTAATGTAACACGAGCAGAGATGTCTACTGGATTATTAATCAGCAGCGTATCCCCCATCCACCTCGCTACGCAAACAAATAAGCACAGACATTATTAACTATCGCCTCCTGCACAAGAACACAAATGGATTTGTTCCCGTCACCTTTAACCTCAATCGCTATATCACTCACACACACACGCCCACAAACACCATTGACAAACACACACACGCCCAAAATATGTATACGTAAGTATGTATAAGATAAGGTAAGGTAAGGTAAGGTAAGGTAAGGTAAGGTAAGTTAAATTAAGATAAGATAAGATAAGATAAGATAAGATAAGATAAGATAAGATAAGATAAGATAAGATAAGATAAGATACAGTAAGGTGAGGTAAGGTAAGGCAAAGTAAAGTGAGGATAGTTAAGGTAAGTTAAGATAAGGTAAGATAAGATAAGATAAGATAAGATAAGATAAGATAAGATAAGATAAGATAAGATAAGATAAGATAAGATGAGATAAGATGAGATAAGATAAGATAAGATAAGATAAGATAAGATAAGATAAGATAAGATAAGATAAGATATGTGGATAAAAAATGAATGTTGAGGACTATAAGAAAAGAAATAAAAGAAATAAAATACATAAAAAGACAGAAAATGTCGTTAGGGCTATGGAAATATGAACAGTGGAGGGTACATGATGTGGATAGTAAAAAAAGGATGTATACATATATACATATACATACATCTTTATATGCATAAAAGCATGTGTATATGTGTACCTATAAACTACATGTGTGTATATATGCATGTATGTACACACATGCACACACACACACGTGCAGTCATATTTGTATGAATGCATGTAGGTATACAAATGTGCACCAACACATTCAATCATATGCGTATGTATGTGTATGCACAGTATGCACACACACATACACACACATACATACACTGTTTTTATGTTTGGCTGCATAGATAAGTTGCAAGTGGTTAAGTTTTATTAGTAGTGGAATTAAAGTTGCATCGGTGCAATTGTGACTTTGTCAGCTTCCTTCCTTCCTTTCTTCCATAAAGACATCCGATGACGCTAAAGTCATTCAAAGTTTGAATGAAGTTCTCATCCATCGTCTTGTTTTTTTCTGTATAAAACCGAACCCGCCAAGGTTAGTAGTAATTTATGCTTGAGGTGGTGCATAATGTAAATACAAGGTAAAATAAGATTTGCTAATTACTGCCAAAGACAGGAAGCTCGACAGGCTCAGCATTGACAATGAAAACGCCAAAGATTGTTTTGGTTTCACTAGAATATCAAATTCAGCTTATACGATGTTTACCGTCAACCCAAAAAGTGTAGACCTGGTTGAGGTTACATAGAAACATAAACCTTCAGACTGGAACATCCACAAGAAAGATGGAGGACGTGCACGGAGAAAACATTGTTAGGAAGTGGCAGGATTAAAATTTAAAGAGGTGCCTTTTCATTTCTTTATGAGATGGTTTGTGCTACCCCTCTGCAACCGATTCAAACTTCATTTTGGACTTTTTGTGTTTTTTTTAATCTGATTTGTGGAATTACGCAGGTTGTTGTTTGAGCTGTCAAACTGCTGATTAGGAAATCACGAATAAATGTACTCATTTATCTTTACGGAGCTATTTTGAACATAGTTTGAAACAGTCGCAAAGGTGACACGCTGTTGTCCAACAACAAAAAAAAAAACAAAGAAATGAATGTATGTATAGGACTGTCTCAGAAAATTAGAATATTGTGATAAAGTTCTTTATCTTCTGTAATGCAATTACAAAAACAAAAATGTCATACATTCTGGGCTCATTTCAAATCAACTGAAATATTGCAAGCCTTGAATTTATTTTTTGAATAAATTGAATAAAAAATGACTTTACTACATTACTTAAAAAAATTACTTTATTGCTTCATTACGAAAATTACTAAATTATTACTTTATTAAGCTTTTTATTGCTGATTATGGCTTACATCTTAAGAAAACTCAAAAATCCTATCTCAAAATATTAGAATATCATGAAAAAGGATTTTTTTTTTTTAATTGCATTACAAAAGATAAAGAACTTTATCACAATATTCTAATTTTCTGAGACAGTCCTGTATGTATATGGTTTTGAGATGGCGATTTGGTTGAGTGGTCATTTCTGACTTCCAACTACTGGCACTTTGGATCTTTGGTGACTGAAATGCACTTTTTGTAAGTCGCTTTGGATTAAAACATCTGCCAAATGACAGCAATGTAATGTAATGTAATGTAATGTAATGTAATGTAATGTAATATAATGTAATGTAATATAATGTAAAGTCTCTTAGTCAACGGTTTTTCCGCCGCCCAGCAAAACCTCAACCCCCAAAAAGCGGCATGGTCAAGTAGTGAAACGGGAAAAAAAAACAACAAAAAAAACAATAAAATCGACATTGTTGCAAATGAACCAATGGAAATGTTGGATAAAGTGACAATGTTGATTTGCTTTCCAAAAAAAAAAAAAAAAAACAGAAACTCCTGCAATCCATTCCTGCCCGGTTTGCACATTCGGCCCATGTTGCATTAAATTCCATTTATTTTGAAATTCGTTTCTGAGTAGAAGCAGCCAAGGCTGACGCGTCGGCCCGAGCGGCTGCTCATGTTTCTCTCACTAAAGATTTATTGTGGCGCTGTGACACATGATCACCTCTGGTCTGCACCGCATTGATGGGGACCTGCTCTTTATCAAAACCCATTTCTGTCATTTTAGCTCCAGAATAAGTGTGTGTGTTTCTGTGTGTGTGTGTGTGTTCCTGTTAAAGGTGGATTGGCTCCAGCAGCAGGTGGTCCAGATTAGATCAAAGAGGATCTCCAGAAGCAGATCCACAAAGACCTCACACACACTCCCTGACCGCTTCCACCTGCACTCCGACCGCTCGGCCCGGTTTGAAGTGAGTCCAATTATATTTTTACTTCGCCGGCCGCAATTCGGAGAGAGTCGGGCTGAGACGTCCTGTCGCCCCGCAGCTCTGCGGCCACAAATCCCGAGGCTGCCGGTCTCCCATGAACGTGGCGCGAGCCTGGAGCCGAGGGTATTCCGGGAAGGGCGTGGTGGTGTCGGTTCTAGGTGACGGCATCGAGGGAGAGCATCCGGATCTGAAGCCGAATTATGTAAGTGGTCCTCCGGAGAAGAAGGGGACGGTTACCACGGCTGCGAGTGTGAGAGCACGCGGACGAGACCGATATCGCAGCTTTTGGGTCGGAGGTTTGAAAAGGACGTTTAGCGTCCGATTAACCGTTGAGCGGAGCGGTGAATGATGCTCTTTGTGATTTGTCCGATTGAAACTCGGCTGGATATCTGCTGGCGTCTTGTTATCTGCCGCTACTTACAATCCATCTGATTCAGGATCCTCTCGCCAGCTACGACGGGAGAGGACGGGACCGAAAGCCTTCTCCGAACGATTACAACCGCGCCGCCAACTAGTGAGAACATTGGATTTCTCGATTTCTCCTTGTGCCCGTTTCCTTTCCCTTATGCATCTCGCTTTAATTAATGCACATTTTTCCTTTTTTTTTCCTGTAATTGCATGCATATATGGATATGTAAATTCCCCAGTTTGAATTCCGTCTTCTCACTGGTTTGATGTAACGGAAATAGCCCGTCTTCTCCTCATGCAATATGCATCTAACCCCATGTTCTGATGTTCTCCTCCCTTTCTCTGAAGCCATGGGACTCAGTGCGCGGGGATTGTTGCCGCAGCTGCGAATAACTCTCTTTGCACGGTCGGAGTCTCTTTCCATGCACGGATTGGGGGTGAGCGCACGCGACGGCATGGAACTAACATGCCGAAGGACATCTAGAGGTCGGGCTTTTTCCGACGGAAAACATTTAAACCCGATTTTATTTTCTTCTGCACTTTCAAACTGCAGGGATTCGGATGCCGGCGGGGGACCTGACGGACATAATCGAGGCTCGCTCGCTGAGTTTCAGACCGCAATATATTGATATTTTCCTCGCCGGCTGGGGCCCGGAGGACGACGGGGCCGCCGTGGAGGGGCCGGGGCCTCTCACCCGCCTGGCTCTACGAAACGCCGTCCGAACCGTGAGGATCCGCTCGAGTTCCACGGATGTCGCCCCGCGTTCGTATTTGTCCGTTCGTACGGAACCGCTTTTCGAAATCCTTCAGTTGTCGGTGGTTAAAAGTCGGCGACCGAAGGTTTGTTGACAGCAAAAGTTTGAACTTTTTCGGTTTTGGTTGTCGGTCAATGAGATGGAGAGGTTTGAAACTTAACCCTCATATTATGTTGAGGGTCAATTTGACCCATTTCACCCATTGACCCAATGGGTCAAATTGACCCTTAACATAAAATGAGGGTTAAATCAACAGTTTGGTCCGGATGGCTGAATCCGAATTTTTTTTAGCGACGTGAGACTGAAGCTTTCGCGCCGGAAAGCAAACCTTTACTTTGCAAACACAAAGTGTTTGAAAATGCAAATTTTTTTTTTTTTATTTGCACATTTTAATCTTTCCTTTGCAAAAAAACCGAGGGTTTCTTTTTCGCCCGCGACACGAAAAGACAGAAGCTTCCGCATCGGCAAAAAAAAAAAAAAATTAAAAAAAAAAAAACTTTGCGGACGTGTTTCATATTTAAATCGACTGAATTTCCATCCCGAATTCATTTCATTTGCAATAAAATCACCGTCTAGTTTTGCTTCTTGACTGTAGCTCCGTCCCCCTTTAGCTGTTTATTAACCTCAAGGACATTTTGTCCTTATCAGCTTAATTAGTAATTTATTCACCTCCGATTTTGTCCTCCATTAATTCCAGGGCCGGCGTGGGAAGGGTTCGTTGTTCGTGTGGGCAACTGGCGACGGCGGTCAAAGGGGAGACCACTGCTCCTGCGACGGCTACAGCGGCAGCATCTACACCATCTCCATCAGCGCCGGCACCGGGCTCGGATACCGGCCCGCTTTCTCGGAAAAGTGCTCGTCCACGCTGGCGGCGGCTCACGCCGGAGGAGCCGCGGAGGAGATGGTGAGTGGAGGCGGCGAGGAACGAAGTCGGGGTTCGGACTCAGAATAGTGTTTGTTTCTTGAATTTGGAAGCTGAAGGTTCCCGGATCATGTTTATATTCCCAGCCCTGTTGTTGTGTTGGTTGACTATTTTCCCCGTAACTGTCTTTTTTTTATTTATTTTATTAATTTTTTTTATTCAGTTGTCCATTCTCATCCTTGTTGTTGTTCTCTCTGCTGTCTATTTATTTGTCTTTTGCTGTTTTCTAATTTATATTTATTTTCATATTTACTGACACTATATACTGCTGTGACAAAAGAATTACCCCTATGGGGATCAATAATGTTTATCTGATCTGAACACTTCCATAATTTTACTCGGCAAACAGGAAACATGTTTGATGTCGCCATGGCAACCAAACAAGTCTGGTTGCTAAGACAAGCTTTGACAACGAAAGACCCTGAACTGAGTGCTTTCGTATTATTAAAAGTATTTGACGGTTAATGAAAAGAGAAAATACAAACTTAAGTAAAACTTGACATGGGTGTTTTTTATTTTTTTCCTTTTTCCAAGTTATTTTCTTTTTATATTATTTGTCCAGCAGTTGTGTCCAGGTCATATAAAGAAGACGCAAGCTTTCAATGCCTTCATAACTTTTCTACAGGATTATTTTTGCAGGATTTTTCAAATATTTTGTCCCTTTTTTTTTTTCCTTCTACACAAAGTTATTATATTGTTGCCTTCTTAAAATAATCACACAAGTCATTTATTCAAGTTTTTCAGAAGACACAAAAAATTAAGCTATATGTTCAATGAGTTGATTGAAAAAAAAAATTTTTTTTAAATGACTCGAGCAATTATTCTGAGAAAGTGACAATAAAATGTATATATATATATACTGCTCAAAAAAACTACACAATGTTATTCCAAGACAATCACACTTCTCTGAAATCGGACTGAAGCAACACTGATTCATTTTGACTTGTTTTATGGACATTATATCAACATTGGATCAACCTGTAGTGTGTTTTTCCATTTTAATTCTGAGTGTGACTCCAAATCCAGACCTCCGTGGGTTCATACATTTTATTTCCATTGATCATATTTGCATGATTTTGTTGTCAACACATTCAACTACGTAAAGAACAAAGTATTTAACAAGAATATTTCATTCATTTTAGATCTAGGATGTATTATTCTAGTGTTTTTTTTTTTAGTTTGTTTTGGAACAGTGTATAGCGTTGCCCTCTTAAAATAAAAGTCACAAAAAAAAAAATTGAGCCATATATTGAATGACGCAAAATAAAAATAAAAATAAAAATAAAAATAAAAATAAAAATAAAAATTAAAATTAAAATTAAAATTAAAATTAAAATTAAAATTAAAATTAAAATTAAAATTAAAAAAATAAAAATAAAAATAAAAATAAAAATAAAAATAAAAATTAAAAAAATAAAAATAAAAATAAAAATAAAAATAAAAATAAAAATAAAAATAAAAATAAAAATAAAAATAAAAATAAAAATAAAAATAAAAATTTGGGGTTTAAAAAAATGACTCGCAATTATTTTAAGAATTTATATAAAATGCATAGTGGACTTTGTATTAGAGTCATTATCATCGCCTGGTAAGGGGGTTTACGGTCCAGAATAAAAAAGTTTCACCGATCATCGATCATTTGACCTTCTCAGGTGACCTTGGGTCCGCAGCATGGTTGCAGCAGGGTGAAACCAACATCCTCGCTGTCCTCCTCCCTGGCCGCGGGGATCATCGCTCTCGCTCTGGAAGCCAAGTACACACACTGCCCTCACACACATTGCACACCAGACTCCATGAGATCATTTGAGTACGCTGTGTTTTTTTTTTTTTCCCTTTCTGTTTGACCTTTTCTCAGCCCTTCGCTCACCTGGAGGGATGTACAGCATATTATTGTGAGAACATCAAAAGCTCATCATCTGGCAGCCACTGATTGGCGCCGCAACGGAGCCGGATATGAAGGTAGATCCAGGGGCCAAATTCTGGAGATATATTAATGATGAATGCATTGATCAGACTTTTGGGATCTTAATACTGATCTATGGCGGTCGGTTGTGTGCGTTGATATGTACTGATTATTGTCTCAGCTGTGAAGGCAATAACTAAATGGCACCGAGTCATTATGACTAATACGAAAAACACACATTTATCAAGGAATAACCTTAATTGTGGCAAGAATTGAACTCGGCATCACCAAGAAATGATGTTACTCTCACAAATGTGACAAATGATAGCAAAAGCGGTTCTAAGAAAATGGGAAAGTACCAGAACATTAGCGTCTACACATTTTTCAAAAAGTGCTCATTAATACATTTACGTCTACAAAAGGTCGAATCGGCGATCCTTTGTGAGATTAATATGCATTCATAAAATGAAACTCAATAAATGTGTTTATCTGAAATATTACACATGATGCACATATATCAACATTTCTACAGATCTTAACATCTTGCTCTGCTTCTCTCTCTCTGTTTATATATATATATATACATATATATATATGTATATATATATGTGTGTGTGTGTGTGTGTATATGTATATATATATATATATATATAGATAGATAGATAGATAGATAGATAGATAGATAGATAGATAGATAGATAGATAGATAGATTTTTTATACATAAAATCACATTGATTATGTATTATTATAGATGGATAGATAATATATTATATCTATACACATGCAAATATATTTTTGAATATATAAAATTACACATGTATTTATTATTATTGATAGATAGATTATATATATGTGTGATATATTTACATATATTTTTTAAATATATAAGATTACACATAATGTATTTATTCTTGTAGATAGATAGATAGATAGATAGATAGATAGATAGATAGATAGATAGATAGATAGATAGATAGATAGATAGATAGATAGATAGATAGATAGATAGATTTATTTATTTTTTTCATGTATAAAATTACACATTATGTATTTATTATTGTAGATTATAGATATTCGATTTATTCTGTTTCTGGTTCATGACATGACACTAGACTTTTGAGAAGACAGAACAAAAAAAAAATGTTTTTTTAATTTTTTTATCGAAATAAATAACCCTCGGCCTTGAGTTCTGAGGGCTTCACACATGAAGAATGAGCAGTCGGGCATCGGTGTGGTGAAGCGACCCCCGCCAACCTGGCCTCTAATCAAACCTCCTCAGGTGCAGGCAGTCCAAAAATACGCTCGTGCAGCTCCAAGGACACGTGCGCTGCCACTGCAAGGCCGGCGTTGAAGCAGAGGAGTGTATCGATCGATTATTAATGTGCAATCAGTTAATATGCCACACGGCTCACTATGTTTGTGTTGAAGAGGCCGGGGTTATTTGTTTGGGTTTTTTTTTTCCAGAGTAATAAAAAATATATAGAAAAAGACGTCAGGTTTTCTACCGCAGTAAACAGTATTCTTATAATCTTACCGACTGCGTCGCCCACTATATCGATATGGACTCAAATGATGAATTTCTTTCTGGTATTATTCATCTTCCTTTGCTTTGGTTCAACGAATTAAATGCAACTCCGGTTTTCATGAGCTTGAAATTCATCTTGCGCTGTCGTTCTGCTTTCCAGCCAAACATTACATCAAACACAGCCCTCATTTCAATTCTGCTGTTCCCGCCATGTTTGCACCTGATGTTGTTTACACAATTATTCTAAGCCGCACAACCAACAACACTAACAAAAAAAAAAAAAAAAGAGTGAAAATGTAAAGTAGAATTCCTCATTGTTAGATGTTAGTCCATCATGGCAGGGTGTGTTGGGGATAATATGATATCCCCAAAATATATGATAAAAATATATGATATCCCCAAAATATATAATATGATATCCCCCCAAAAAAGAGTGAAAATATAAAGTAGAATTCCTCATTGTTAGATATAAGTCCATCATGGCAGGGCTTTTTGGGGATAATATGATATCCCCAAAATACATGATAAAAATATATGATATCCCCAAAATAAAGAGTGAAAATATAAAGTAGAATTCCTCATTGTTAGATGTAAGTCCATCATGGCAGGGTGTGTTTGGGATAATACGATATGTTAAAAATAAAACAGCACGTTTGCATCCTTATCAGGCCGATGGGTCTCAAACAAACCCGATTGGTCGGCTTCACATCGCATTGAATTCTGAATCCATTCATTCTTCGCCTTCCAATATTTTCATGCAATTAGGAAAGAAAGACCAATTATTCATTACTTATTTATTTCAAACCCAACCCCGGCCAAAGTTATAATGACTTGTAATAATAAAGAATGGGAACTGAGATAACTTGGGCTTGATAAGCACATTTTGGTAAATGTTCTCTCAGCTCTTTTTAGGAAAACTATAAAACAGCACACGTACGAACTAATGAGATGCTGTGAGCAGAACAGTGATAAATGCCTACCAAGTCCCAGGAGTCTGTGAAGTTATTACAAACTACAGCTCCTTTTATGCCCCGGCTAATGTGCTAATGTGATGTTTATGTGTGTGTGTGTGTGTGTGTGTGTGTGTGTGTGTGTGTGTGTGTCAGTAAGCCACCTGTACGGCTTTGGCCTGCTGGATGCTGAGAGCATGGTGAAAGAGGCTGAGGAATGGAGGCACGTTCCCTTGCAGCATGTGTGCACGGTGAAGGCTCCCATTCAGGAACCAAACAGGTATCGCATTCACACACACACACACACACACACACACACACACACGGAGAGATCTGTGCTTTGATTTGAGGCTTCCCTTGATTTCCACCTTTTCTTTATAACATTCTTATCTATTTCTGTCTGACTTCTCACACGGATTCTTCCTCGCACTGATTCTTTAATGGTCGCCATTTTCTCTCCAGCTCTTTTGTTCTTGTTTTCTGACTCGTCTTTTATCCCCGCCGCTCACCGCGTATTATCTTTATTTTTTACCCCCCCCCTCTCCCTCCCTCTCTCTCTCCACAGAACTTTCAATCCGGGCTCTGTTTTGACATCTGTGTACGACACCAAAGGCTGCGCCAGCGAGTCCCTGCAGCATGTTGTTTATGTGGAGCATGTCGTTGTCCGCGTTACCGTCATTTGCGGTCGCCGCGGTGACCTTTCAATCACACTCACATCACCTGCAGGCACGGTGTCGCAGCTTCTAGCTCACAGGTAATGAGGAGCCCCCGCGAGAGGAAATGACTGAACTAAAAATGCAGCCAAAAAGTCACTTTAACTCCATCGCGTCATCTCATTTTTCATATTAGTCATTTCAACTGATTTGAAGGCAAAAAAATTCCAACTGGGTGCGGAAATACAGCTAAAAAAATCGGGAGAAATAATTAAAAATCAACTGATTGGAAGCCAGTGGAATTTAAATGTTTTTAAAAAAGAAGGAAATTCACACTTTGCACACTTTCTGCAGGGAACTTGCATCATGTTTACTGGCAGCGATCTGTCAATAACATTTATACAGCGCGGCATTAAACCCCACGCTGCTTAAGCCTGGAAGTTAAGGGGGGGTGCAAACAGACGGGGATAATCAGTTTCGGGGCCCACGTGATGTTTCAAGGGAATCCGTGTCCTGGCAAGTTTCCCCCGTAAAATAATTTCTTTTCCTTCGGAGGGGTTTAGGCGAAAAGAGTGAACGTGCCAAGTGCATCGGCGCTTCCGCGTTCAGGAGCGTCAAATGTCGTCGAGATATTCCTAATTTTTTTATTGATAAACTGTGGTCTCGGCGACTGTCAAGGTCATTCTGTAAAAAAAAAAAAAAAAAAAAAAAAATCCCCATTGTCTGAAAAGCATTTGCTGAATGACAATAACCAGACAGAATTAATTAGGAAAAAAAAAATGTTTTTTTTCTTTTTAAATCCGTCTGGAACCTTTTAAGTTAATTTCTTGTATCCCGACGATGTTCTGACCCGACCTGATCCCATCTCTCTCTTATGACTTTTAGCATTTACTTTTAAATCAATGCATTTCTTAAGCAGAAAATACTTAAATGGAAAAAATAAACCCTGTTTGAATCGGAGTTCAACGGTAGTTTGAAAATAGAGCTCTATTTAATGCCGGCGTCACAACATTTTCATAAACTTGTTTTTTTTCAAATTTCAATTAAAATTATTACAATTGATGAAAACAAGCAATGACGAGTAATTGTCTCAGCAGAGCAACGGGAACTCGTCTGAACATCAGCATAATTTTAAATTAATAGATAAACCGCTGGATTATTTTTTTTCTAATCCTACTGGACCGGACTGGATTCTTCTTCCTCTTATTTTTCTTTTGCAAGGATCAGATCAGCGACGCTGTCAGATTTGAAGTGTTTTCTAGAAGCCTCTCAGGGCGGCTGCTGTCTGAAGCCTTGTTGAGCCGCATTTTGTAATAACGGTGCATTTTGTATTAAATGTCCAAAATGTAATAACTTTTTCATTTCATTTTGTAATGAAGCCACATTTTATAATAAACTGCTGCATTTTGTAATAAACTGCCCCAACGCATTTTGTAATAAATTTTGCCGCATTATGTAATAACTTATTACATTTTGAGAAGATTATTGCAAAATGCAACTTTTTTATTCTCTAGGAAATGTAATAACATGGAATTTATAGAATATTCTCTGTTAATGCAACCTTTGAATAGTGTACTGATAGTAATTGCTAAGTACTGCTACGATGCTAATACAATGATACTAATAATAGGCCTAGTTTTTACAAATACTTTAAAGTAAAATAAAATACAATTAACAAACAAATGAACTATGCTTTAGAATTGTTATTACATAATGCACCATGTTATTACATTTCCTAGAGAATAAAACAGTTGCAAGTGCATTTTGTAATAATCTTCTCAAAATGTAATAACCTATTACATAATGTGGCAAAATTTATTACAAAATGCGGCAGTTTATTACAAAATGCGGCTTTATTACAAAATGAAATGAAAAAGTTATTACATTTTGGACGTTTATTACAAAATGCACCGTTATTACAAAATGCGGCTCAACAAGCCTTCCACACTATGTAAATAAACATAAATCCAAGCAGTTTTTCTTCCCGTAAACAGACATTTACCGCTATTCGAAAACCAGTTTGTGTTGGTTTTTGAATTTTTTTTTTTTTATTTCATCCAACTGTACGATGCACCACTAACGTACATTTGTTTTGTTTTGTTTTGTTTTTTTGGTTTAGACCTCTGGACAACTCCAGTGAGGGATTTCACGACTGGGAATTCATGACGGTTCACTCCTGGGGGGAGCAGGCGGCGGGGGAGTGGACCTTGAAAATCCAGGATACTCCTTCTGGAAAAAGAGAAAACCCTGAGAAAGGTCTACTCTTTTTTTTTTTTACGCGTAACATCTCAGTTTTCTAGGCGTCAGCGAGAACGGCAGTTAGAAGTGCGGGTCTCTCGGGATGAGGTTCTTATCCGGCTTTCTTTCTGTTTCTTGGTGGGTTCAAAGGAATCCTAAAGGAGTGGTCTCTGGTGATTTATGGCACCGCAGAGCAGCCGTATCCCATCCCCCATCGCCGGCGAGCCCGATCAGCTGAGATACCGCCGGATGATGACTCCGCCGAAGAATACAGTGGTGAGTCATGGTTCTCCGGATCGCGTTTTTGCCCCTTGTTGCCGGCGCCGGCCTGTCAGACGGCGGCTAAATGCACTAAAAAGCGGATTTAAGGTTTATGTCTGCCGACGTTTTAATGTAAATCAGCCGTAACTGTTGTTGACGTGACGGTTCACTAACTTTGCAAATATTTGCCCTTCCGAGGACCGTGTGACCCGGAATGCGGTGACGATGGTTGTGAGGGGCCCGGCCCCCAGCACTGTGTCACATGCTCGCACTTTTTCCTCAAGTTCAAAAACATCACAAGGTTAGTATGGAAGAAGGACACTGGTGCATCCAGAATTCACAGTACGGCGACATGTACGACAGAGGAACACGCCTAAAGCCTTTGCAAGAATGGATTTTTGCATTTTGCCTTGCTTTTAAAAATAAAATAAAATAAAATAAAATAAAATAAAATAAAATACAATAAAATAAAATAAAATAAAATAAAATAAAATACATTTGTTAAGATGAATTCAGTACAAGGGTGTGAGTCACTATGGCTTGCGCTACCTATTAAAATTAAATTCTGTTAACTGACATTTTTAATGGACAATTTTACCATATATTATTTCATATTTGCTTTTTGGAAAACATGTTGAGTCAGATGAGATGATTTGTAATGTGACATATGTAAATGTGAATTGATTAGAAAAAAATGATTTATCCTTTGTTTTGTTGTTTTCAAATGTAAAATAAAATAAAATAAAATAAAATAGAATAAAATAAAATTTTTAAGATGAATTCAGAACAAGGGTGTGAGTCACTATGGCTTGCGCTAAATATTAAAATGTAATTATGTTAACTGACATTTTTAACGAACAATTATATCATATATTTGCTATTTGGAAAACATGTTGAGTCAGATGAGATGATTTGTATTGTGACATATAAAAATGCGACTTGACTAGAAAAAAAAAGATTTTTGCATTTGTTTTTTCTTTTTTTTCCAAATTTGAAATAAAATGAAATCAAATAAAGAGAAATCAGTACAAGGCTGTTAGCCTCTCTGGCTTATGCACAAAATACAGTTTCTCATTACAACTCATTTGACAGTTTAATTACATCATCCAACTGTTTTGTTAAACAATCTTATTATCTATTATTTCATATTTGCTTTTTGGAAAACATGTTGAGTCAAATAAGATGATTTGTAATGTGACATATGTAAATGTGACTTGGCTAGAAAAAGAATGATTTTTGCATTTGTTTTGTTTTTTTCAATTGTAAAATAAATTAAATGAAAATAAAATAAAATAAAATAAAATAAATAATAAAATAAAATAAAATAAAATAAAATAAAAATTAAAAAAATAATAAAATAAAATAAAATAAAATAAAAAGGTGAAATCAGTTCAAGGGTGTTAATTGCTATAGGTTTCTCATTACGACATATTTAACCGTTCAATTGAGTTAACTGATATTCTTAATAAACAATCTTATTGTTTTGTAACATGGTCTTTTTTAAAAGGCATAGTTAGATTGAAATCTATGATATTGCTGTTGTAATGTATGGACTGGAGCAAATATTATTTCATATTTGCTTTTCGGAAAGCATGTCGAGATGTCGGATGAGATGATTTGTAACGTGCGTAAATGTCACTCGACTAGACTTCAATTTAAAAAAAAAAAAAAAGGATTGAAATTGTTTCCCCTCGATTGCTGAAGAGTGAGCCAGAATTCATTTTCTGCTCCCCCATTCCCTAATTGAGTTCTTCTTGTCCTCTTTGTGCTTCGGCGCGTGTCCAGGAGGTGCGTATCCGAGTGTCCGAGGGGATTCTGGGGTGACCGCCGACGCTGTAAGAGGTGCTACTCCTCGTGCGAGAGCTGCACGGGGAGCCGGAGTGACCAGTGCACTCTCTGTACGCCCGGACATTTCCTGACCGAGGGCACCAACACCTGCACGGCCATCTGCGGGGACAAACACTACCTTGACCATGGTAGGATTTCTGATCGGGACTATTTCTCTATTCATTTTTGCAATTTCATCCACAATGCAATACCTCATCATGATAATCGGTAACGCTTTGAAAGATGGCATCGTGTTCACCTTTACTGGAAACATCAATGGAGATCATTGAATGATGTTTTATCCTTGTTGGTCTCGGCCCATTTGCATCCTGCTTATTTTTGTTTATTTTTGTCATTGCTATTGTCACTCTGTTTATGTTTCTGTCTTTGTCGTTGTTGTTTTGGTTTTCTATTTTCACCCTTACTGTCTTTTATTTTCCATTCTGTTGTCCATTCTTATCCTTGATGTTATTGTTATTGTTCTCTCTGCTGTTAATTCGTGGATGTCTTTTGCTATCTTATCTTATCTTATCTTATCTTATCTTATCTTATCTTATCTTATCTTGGCTTATCTTATCTTATCTTATCTTATCTTATCTTATCTTATCTTATCTTATCTTATCTTATCTTATACAATTATGAAGCATTGAGAATATAACAACATTGTTACAGTATTATCCGGATTACAGACGCTGCACAGGCTAAAAATAACTGTATAATAAATTTATGTGTACATTATTTATATGGGATACGCACCTCCTGGAGCGGCCAGCGGCTTATAGTCCGTAAATTACGGTATTTTAACAAGATAAGATAAGATAAGATAAGATAAGATGAGATAAGATAAGATAAGATAAGATAAGATAAGATAAGATATGATAAGATAAGATAAGATAAGATAAGATAAGATAAGATAAGATAAGATAAGATAAGAGTTACAGTTATTGTGTCGGAAATATGAATGGAAATATAAATAAAGAGACATTAGAAGACGATTAAAATAGACAAATAGTCAGCAGAGAGAACAACAACAACAACATTAAGGATAAGAATGGACAATAAATGGAAAAAAATTAACATTAAGGGTGAAAATAGACAACTAAAACAACAAGGATAGAAGCATAAAAAGGGTGACAAAATCAATGACAAAAATAGACAATCTTTCAATTGTCTCTATATGTATATTTATATTCATATCTATTGACACCATAACTGTTATGCTGCTGTGACAGTAGAATTTCCCTTATGGAGATCAATAAAGTTTATCTTATCTTATCTTATCTTATCTTATCTTATCTTTGATTGTTGAAAGACCGTAATATCCGGACTATAAGCCGCTACTTTTTCCACACGCGGCTTAAACAGCGATGCGGCTAATATATGGATATTTCTTGGTTTAACAAGCTTCACGACGCCGAAACATTGAGCCTTGTCACATCGAACCAATGAAATTACAGTGAAATTCTGCGGCCGATCAATTCTGACAATATTAAGTTAAAAATAATGTTTTTGTGTAAATATCTCACGTTACAACGTGGACACCTGCGGCTAATGGACAAGTACGTAAACAAGGCTGATAGACAAGTAAAGAAATATATGAACACGTATTTATTTGGTTATTTTTAGCTGATGCGGCTTATATTCAGGTGCACTCAGTAGTCTGGATATACAGTTACAATGTTGTTATTTTCTCAATGCTTCATAATTGTATAAGATAAGATAAGATAAGATAAGATAAGATAAGATAAGATAAGATAAGATAAGATAAGATAAGGCAAAGTAAAGTGAGGATAGTTAAGGTAAGATAAGATAAGATAAGATAAGATAAGATAAGATAAGATAAGATAAGATAAGATAAGGCAAAGTAAAGTGAGGATAGTTAAGGTAAGATAAGATAAGATAAGATAAGATAAGATAAGATAAGATAAGATAAGATAAGATAAGATAAGGCAAAGTAAAGTGAGGATAGTTAAGATAAGATAAGATAAGATAAGATAAGATAAGATAAGATAAGATAAGATAAGATAAGATAAGATATACTTTATTGATCCCCGTAGAGGAAATCCTTTTGTCACAGCAGCGTAACAGTTAAAGTATCAATAAATATGAATATAGTATGTTTATGTTTATGTATAATGCTTGTAATGAAAGAGACGAGCTAATTACCAATATTGCTATGTTTTGTAGTTACCTAAATAATAAAGTTATGTTATACTTTACTGTTCACCATCTGTTAAACACGTATAATGCAGCCTACCAATAAAATCCAGCATCTGTAACATAAAAAAAAAAAGAGTTAATTATTTTATTGGTCTCTGATTTTATAACATCTTCCGTTTATTAACCTTTCCCCCCCCCCCTATTTAATACCTTCAATCGAACCTTTATAGATAAGAGGTTTACAGCTGCTTGGTGGAAATGCGTTGGAAGTGTGTGTGTGTGTGCGTGTGTGAGTAAGACTGATTAATCACTGCGGTGTGTATTCGGTGTGTATTGTTTGATTTCCCCGCAGATGCAAATGTGTGCAGAAAGTGCAGGGAAAACTGCTTGAGGTGCACCTCCTACAGCGTTTGCACAGAATGCGAACCCGACACAAGGTGAAACAAACTCTCTGATGAGGCTTGAATTAACTGCTGGGTAAACACTGCCGCCGCTCTCCCGGCTTTCCAGATTACACATTCTCCCCCACATACGTACCCCGCCAAGCGTTATTACTTTTAGAAGGCAATATTTTAAGCAGCGTATCCTCATGTTATCTCCGCTCTTCCGCGCACGGCTAAAAATGTAACCCGCTTTCTATTTCGCGATATCATCGTAGGAACACAGGAAGGAAGCAAACATCTCTCATAAATTCACCTTGTTGTTTGGCTAGAGGATTCCAGAATACAATATTCACTGAGTCAGTTCCCCCCGGTGCTTGTGGTGGTGGTGGTGGTGGTGGTGGTGGTGGCGGCGTTCGGCTGTGGGTTGGAAAACCGAGCCTGCAGTCAAATGGCAGTGAGTCATTTTTTACCGCGTCACGTGATTGGCTGTGTGTGTCACTGTGCCACATGCTCTCTCCGCCCGCTCCAGTCTGCAGGGGAATCGGTGCCAGCGGACCTGTCCGCCGGGATTCTACCGCGCCGAGCAGGAAGGGCCGTGCACACCTTGCCACCAGGCCTGCGCCACTTGTGCAGGTGGGATAAAGAGGTCAAAGGGGTCACCGGTGTCGACGCTTGCTATCGAAAGCTAATTCAACAAGAGAAACGAGAACTAGGTGTACTCATTTTTTTTTTTTTTTTTGTCTCGTGCGGGATCAGGTGCAGGTGTTGAGGCGTGCAAACGTTGCGCGGAAGGCTTTTTGATGGAGCGGTGGAGGTGTGTGCCCTCCTGCAGTGCCGGCTTCTACGCCTCAGAGCCAAACCCAGAGATAGCTGATGGGCAAAGGATATGTAGGAGGTGAGCTCACTGGTGTGTGTTCAGGTGTGGGTGGCTTGTTTATCTGCTGATGGCAGGCCTTGTTCTGGTGGTTGGCTTGTGTGTGTGTGTGTGTGTGTGTGTGTGTGTGTGTGTTGTGGGGTTGGGGGGGGGGTGTAGGCGGGCTCATTAACTACATTTGTGGTGCCCCAGAATCCCAATACTTGATGTTTGTTGGGCAGAAAAAAAAAGGGATAATATCATATTGCTAGACGAGAGTCTGGGATTTAAACTTCTTTTTTTAAAATATTAAGGTTTTAATCCAAGGTGCCGATAGACTTCTTCAGGATTTCGGCAGTAACAAGTTCATTTAGAATTTCATTTAGAGCTCAGAGTTCAGAAAAAGGTATTAGCCAAGCCGCGCTTTAGGAGCACACAGTTAGACAGCCTCAAAATAAACTGGACAAATCAAAACACAAATAACCGCTGAAATCCTCCACGCTTAAAGAGACAAAAGCTCAAATTTTTTTTTTTAGTGCTACCGGTGGTTTGTGCTGTAAACTCTCTGTGTCTTTTCCTTTTAAAGTTTGAAAAAAAATGAAACATCACCCAACCCCAGCATGTTCTTGACCTGGCTAGATGTTAAGCGGGACCTCGTTTTCTCCGCTAAATTAAATATTTGAACACCTGATTTATTGCTACTCTGCGTTCTTTAATTCCTTTTTCTCTTGATTGAAATTTTTGCTGATCTTACTTTGATCAAGGATTGTATCAAATTATTGATTTAGCAATGTATTAATATTTAAGCATTTCTATGATAGGGTATTTATTTATTTATTCATTTATTGTCTTTATCTCAGCCTTTGACAGTGCCCTTCATTAACAATTACCCTTCACATCGCAAGTGTCTGTGAACAGCCACCGGCTATGTATTCAAAGAGGAATTAATAAATGTAAGACTATTTTGCTGTCAGAAAATTCAAGACAGCGAAAACACACTTCACATTGTGTCCAATTATTTTTAAGCTTTGGAAATGATATGCTGTATGTAATAAAAATGAAGCATTAAAAATTTAAAATAAAAGATTAAAAATTAAATTAAATTAAATTAAATTAAATTAAATTAAATTAAATTAGATTAAATTAAATTAAATTAAATTAAATTAAATTAAATTGAATTGAGTCCATCACATTAAAATGCTAATGCCATATTTATGTTTATCTTACGAGGTCTAAAATGGTGCTGTACAGAGTTGTTACTTGTATTGTGGCATCATAAATATAACAGCAGACAAGACAGATAGAAGGGGAAAAAAAATCTCCATCGGTTGTTTCTTCCTTTAACAATTTTCGCAGAGAATTTGCTGAACTGCTGCACCAGCTCGACCGAGAACACACAGCGTGAAAATCTCTATAAAGCTTTTAGCTCCAAACAAAGGAAGACCGTGCAGCTGAGCGAGACAAGATGAAACACTTGTGGCTAAAAGTGGGACACATTTGTTGTTTGGTTGTGGTTTGGTTGGAAAAAGCTGACAGTGTTTTGCAAAAAAACAAAAAAAGAAGCCTTTTTTTTTTCAGTTTTGTTTGGCAGAAATTGTCGTCTATATATAAGTATATCAAAGTCCCCATAAAGCGGGCCTAACCCGATTTCACAGCAACAATACCGAAATAAAAATGACCCCATCGTGATACACTCCTTGCTTACAGACAACATTACAATGTTGACATAATTCTTGTGACGTTTGTTTTGCCGCACGGAAATGTGGGCAGCAGTCGCTACATAAATGAGCATCGGCACATCGCCGTGGGAACCTGGATACAGATGGTGAGGTCCAACAGAGGTGTGATATCGCAGCCTCCGTGATTCTGCCGAAAAGAGACAAAATAGAGCGAAGGATGGACGCCCATGAAGATAACAACACCTATTATGAATATGTTGCTGGGAATCCTCGAAGGTCTATCGTTCAGAGTGTGTGTAGGAATGAATTCACGTCCACTGGGAGTCCCAATAAGAAAACCTTGGTCTGCTCCAAAATAATTGTCCGACCCCTCAGATTTCTCTCTCACGCTTCCATAACACTCAAATATTAAAAAGATCCTCAATTCCCTGCAAACCCCTCATCGCCATACCAGCCGCTCATGATATATTTATTACATAAATGCAGAGCCAGCTAACTTACAATTTGCACAATTCTGCACAGTAATTCACACACACATATATATATACTGTGTATACACTGCTCCAAAAATAATGTAACTCCAAGTTTTTCCACTTCTTAATCCAGACCTTCATGGGTTCATATTTTTGATTTCCATGGATCATTTTTGTAGTTTTTTGTTGTCAACATATTCAACCATGTAAAGAACAAATTATTTAATATGAACATTTCATTCACTCAGATCTAGGATGTGTTATTTCAGTGTTCCCTTTATTTTTTTGAGCAATATATATATATATATATAAATTATATTACATATTTTTGGTATTATATACATATATAAATTGTATTATACATATTTTATATGAAAAAACAATTATATATTTGGTATTTACATATATTTTTTTTTTGAGGTATATATATATCCATCGGTTATTTCATTACTATATTTTATGTATTCATATAGATAGATTTTATTTTATTCTTTGACGTTCACAATTTGATGCTGCAACCCCATGTGCCCCCCCCCCCGATTGCCCCTTTGGGACAAATAAAGTTTTTTTTTATTCTGATTCTGATTCCTGGATCGCGATGAGTTCTCTGCAAAGCCGCCGACACCTCCGTGCATTTCTTTTCTCATTCAACGTCATTAGTTCAGGCACATTCACGTATTAACTTGCGAGGAAATTGGTGACCCTCCAATTCCAAAAGCTAAAAAAGCTATTTTTTCAGTGTTTTGGTATTGAAAGTATGGATTAGCCTACCGACTTCTCCTGCTAAATCTTTGTGGAGTCTCAAAAACAACCCGGGAAAGACAAAATAATATCAAATATCTTCTCATTCTCATGTGTTTTGAGGTGTAATGTTCTTTTTTCTGCACGTGCTGGTCGGGGAAGCGGGTAAATATTATAATTTCTAATGCACTTCCCTCTTCAGGTGCGACGCCAGCTGTCTCACCTGTGTCGGGCCGAGCCAGATGAACTGCAGCAGCTGCTCCAGTGGTCACAGCCTGCAGGAGGGAGAGTGTGTTATCAACACGCTGTGCGCAGACGGTCGGTCGCCGCTCCAACCCTTCAATATATTCCCTCGCTTAAATGCATTGCAGCGTTGGAGCTACACTTTGAATTCACTGACATTTATTTCAAAGTGAATGCATACCCTGTGTGGACTACATGCTATTTTTCCAAGAGTATGAAGGAATTTCCCCACTTTGTGTGACCAGTCGGCGACGTTTGGAATATAAAGGGAATTAAATCTTTCTGTTTTTTACACGTAGATTGACTCCGAGGCCCATTTTCACGTGATTTTTTTTTTTTTTTTTTTTTTTTTTTTTTCTCTCGTCATTTATCAGGGGAGTATCAGGACAGGAAAGGAAGGTGCAACGCGTGTGACGCAACGTGTGTGAAGTGCACGGGACCGCGAAACCAAGAATGCATCAGCTGCGCTTCTTCACGGTGAGATGGACTTTGGATTCGGGGTCAGAGGGGAAATTTATTCATCTCACTGTTGTCTCTGAGCAGGAGTAAGATGCGGTCCGGTATTTTAGAAATTTAAATAATAATCATGTAAGTGTTAAATTTGATCAGAACTTTGAATTAAGTCGATTAAAAAAAAAAAATTTTTTTTTTTTCAGATTTTGTATTTGTATGCATTTCCGAGCTGAAATTCAGGGTAATGATGATCAATGAAATTGCACAATTTAAAAGTAAATCTGAAGATGCTCTCAGATGAAATCCTTGTTGTGGCCCAAAAAGATGAATTGTATTTTAACAAAGAAAGAACAAAACGAAACATCTATCGGCGGATTGGATCAGAAGATGGAGTTAATTAGAAGACCTTGACTTTCTTTCCTTGCTACTTGGATTATTGGAACATTTTTTGCATTTTTAAAACTTACCTGTATGTGTTTGTAACACACATCCATTACCTCAGCAATTTTTCAATTTATTTTATTTGATAAAATACTATTTATGGCAGACCTGTGTATTTTACACATCCGGCCCGTTTCCTTTTTTATCCGTCCCGTCAAACTATTTTTTTGAATATTTTAAGTATTTTAAATCAGTTTTGAATTTAGAAACTCCTTATTATAATAATTATTATTATTATTCATTATTTATTATTTTTCCTTTTGTTTAATTTTGTATGGATGATTGCATACAAAATAAGGTGAAATGATTGTAAAGTTAAAATAAAATGCAAAAAAAAGTTTAATATTTAAATTCTCCTTTTGTTCAATTTAAAGATAAAATAAGAAATGACAAGAAATGTGGCCCTCCAGCCAAAATAATTACCCAACCCTGATTTATAGAGATATATTTATTCATTAATGTGTCATAAATGAATATCATACTAAATATACACTTAATATTTTAGTATATTATAAATTATATATTATATAAATTAAATATTTGATATTTTTTTATATAAATTATTGCATATATCTGACCATTTATAGCATTTATATTTTATTTAAAACAAAATAAGGTGAAATGATTATAAAGTTAAAATGAAATGCGAAAAAAGTTTAATATTCAAATTGCAATTTTCATTTCGTTCAATTTAAAAATGAAATAAGAAATGAAATTAGAAATGTGGCCCGCCAGCCAAAATAATTACCCAACCCTGATTTATAGAGATATATTTATTCATTCATGTGTCATAAATTAATATCATACTACATATATACTAAATATTTTAGTATATTATAAATTATATATTATATAAATTAAATATTTGATTTTTTTTTTTAATTATTGCATGTATCTAACCATTTATAGCATTTATATTTTATTAAAAAAAAAAAAAAAAAATTCCAGTCAGTAAGTAACACGTTTAATTAAGTTTACATCAACGCCCAACACCTCAAAATACAGGCGGAGCTAATGTGCTGATGCAATGCAGAGATTCTGTCCCGGTTACTGTACTCAGAGTCCCACAGCGATTTTCTATTACCTGTAGATAGTGTCCCCGGATCCGCTTTCGATTTCAATTATCTGGGCCCCCTGTGGAGCCGAGTGTCGGCAGCCCTTCAGGGGGCGGCTGCGGATCCAGCTCCTCGTACTCGCCTCTTCAATGACTTTTCTGATCCTTCCTGGTTGCAGAGGAAGAGGAGGCATGTTGTCATTGCGGTTCTTTAATTAGTCAATTTGGAAGGAGAAAAATTGCTTGAAATCTAGAGAGTATTTGACATTCACAGATTTACTTTCACTTTCTTTAATACTTCAAGTGTTACTTTTTTTTTATTTTTTTCAGGAGGGGGATGTTGTTTCTCAATAAAATACATAATGATAAAATAAAATTAATAAAATGATCTAAATAATAATAAATACATGGATAAGATGATTGGCATTTACAGATGGAACACTGCATCTAGTGAAACTCACTAATGAAATAACAGCTTCTGCCTTCTTTAACATTGTAATCACAGAGAGTTAGAGGATGGAAATATAAAAGGGAAATAAAAAAAGCAATGAACATTATGTCACAATATTTGTTCGGGCCTGAAATATCATCGGCTGAACACAAACAAGATGATTGGTAGTTTAATTTGAAAGTGTCCGTAAATGTTGAGATGAGATGTATTTTAATGATCCAATGATTTGGAAATTGTTCCGAAGCAGCAGCAAGACATACAAGGACAAGCTAAAAATAAAAGTAAAAAAATAAATCAAAAAAATCAACTTTGAAGCTTAAAAGTATAAATTATAATCTAAAAAAAATGAATTTATCAGATAGAAATAGTTTACTTCCGAACGAAGATCCATAAATTGATTTCGAAAAGTACAAACGGCAAAAACAACAAACTTTTTCAACTTTCGTGCGTTAAATTTCACAAAGTTCCCATGTGGTATTTAAAGGTTGTGGCTCCTCAGAAGTCCTTCAAATCAAACACTTTCTGTATTTTCCTGCAAAGTTCTGCGGTCGCACTCACCTGCGGATCCACGGTTGCGGGCCGCCGTGTGTTTTTGAACATTTTGCCACATTTTGCAGGGCGATGGACGAGGGCCGCTGCGTTGAGGAATGCGCCCGGGGAAAGTACCGGTCGGGGGGTCAGTGTCACCTGTGCGACCACACCTGCGCCACCTGTGTCGACGGCGGGCCGGCCAACTGTACCAGCTGTGACACCGGTGAGGGTCTTGGTCAATGTGTGAAAAGATATTTACATGCACACAGTTAGCGTAGCAAAGTGTTGTATAATTTGGGTGGTTCGCAGGTATTACCAGCTCCAAAAGGGAGTAAAAAAAGGAAAAACAAAATGTGACAGTGGTAGACTGAAGTATTTTCAGCTTTGTCCTCGCCCCACTCCCTCCATGATATGTTGTTTTCCATCAGATAAGTTTGGAATGGAGCGTTACCTGCACGAAGGCCGGTGTGTGGATGCCTGTCCGGAGGCCTTCTATCATACCGGGGAGAGATCTTGCGCACCCTGTTCGCACCAGTGCAAACTCTGCATCAGCTCCACCCGCTGCCTCAAGTGTAACTCCTCCTACTACATGGCTGAGGGGCTGTGCGCAAAGCTGGAATGCGGTGAAGGTAAATATGAAGTAAATAAACATATAAACATATGTATTATATATATATATATATATATATATATATATATATATATATATATAGATAGAGAGAGAGAGAGAGAGAGAGAGAGAGAGAGAGATAGGTAAATAAATATGTAATAAACATGTAATATAATATGATATTTAACATAATGATACATTATATACATAAAATAAAACACATTGTATACATTATATATTAAAAAAAATAATGTTTAACATTTATATTTATATTATATCATATATATAATTATATATTATATCATATATATAAACACATAATACATATATATAGGTATATAACATATAATAAAATAAAAACAGATTATATATATGTTAGATTTTAAGTACGTATTATATATTTTATCTTCACATATACAGATATTATATATATATATATATATATATATATATGTGGGTAGATAAACATCTGTAAATACATATTATATAAATATGAACATATATATACATGTATATATATATAGGTAAATAAATATGTAATAAACATGTAATATAATATAATATTTAACATAATGATACATTATATACATAATATAAAACATATTATAAACATTATATATTATAGAAAATAATATTTAAAATTTATATTTATATTATATCATATATATATAAACACATAATACATATATAGGTATATAACATATAATAAAAATAAATACAGATTATATATATGGTATATTTTAAGTACGTATTATATGTTTTATCTATACATATACAGATATTGTATATATATGGGTAGATAAACATGTAAATACATATTTTATATATAAATACATATTATATAAATATACACATACACATACACATATATACATATATATATACACACACACACACGTATATATGCATAATATGTATAAAGATATATATATATATATAGACACGCACACACACTCGCGTCTATATTACTATTTAAATACAATAGCAAAGCACTGTGGTCACAATATTTCTGAAAATTACTTGTATGAAGCAGATACTGTGTATTTTTTTTCTTTATTCATTGATGTATTCTTTGTCTAGAATATTTTTTTAGAATTGTGCTGTTGGTATCGAGGTCTGTGGAAGACTTCAACTGATATCAATTTGAAATTTAAAATGTTTTTCCAATTATGGTAATTTAATTGTGCATGTTCTCATAGAAAGATAAATGACACTGAAAATGTCATAATCAAATTAGCATTTTCACTTTTATGTACTTGTGTGGCAAAACATGGTCATAAAAATGTCAAAAATTTTTAGACATTTAGTGTTTTTTTTTAAGTCACTCAATATACAAAAGTTCAATCAAATCGTAAATTTTACTTCGTAGTGGCATTAATCAAGTCGGAATTGAAATGCAATTTCAAAACTCATTTTTCAAAGCGTGAAACACCGCTGTGCTAATTGGACGATTGCGTTTTCATTTCACGTAATCCAGCGGTATTGCATCCGGGAAACAACGACACAACTCAAGTGAGCATCGTCGTTCCGATGGATTCCCCTAAAGCGCTCGCAATTTTCGTGCGTCGGCACGTCGCAAACACATTTGAAACGTTAAAGAAGTTAAGCGAGGTCGGGAGCGTTTGTTTGCGGAACAAACCGAATGTTTCCTTTAACTCGGCCGCGGCATCGACGCCCTTGAAAATCTCCGGAATTTCTTTCTTTTTTTTTTTTTTTTTTTTGATTTCCCGCCGCCTGGCTCTCGCAGGGGAAGTGGAAGATCCGGATTACAACGACTGCATGACCTGTGAGGAGGGTTGCAGGCAGTGCGTCTTGTGTAAGTCACGCCAAAGTAGCCATAATAAAGTTTTCTCCACCCTCACCCGCCGAGGCCTGAGCTTCTCTCGCACCGTCTCCCCAAATAAATTCGTGGGTTTTTCCGCCGGTGGATCTCGTCGCTGAGTTTTTGTCTGCATCCAACAGATAACCCCAGGCATTGCCTGTCCTGCACTGAGGGCTTTTACAAGTAAGGCTGTTTGCCTCACTGTCGCCACGTGTGATCTCACTTTTCTGCACCGCCTCAGCCATTCACTTCACAAATGAAAAGGCTCTTCTTCTTCTTTTTTTTTTAAGCTTTGAGAGAGAAAAAAATTGATTTTCCAGCGTGCACGCGCTGTAGTGTGTGTGTGTGTGTGTGTGTGTGTGTGTGTGTATAAGCCGTGGGTATCGACTGCTTCTTATCAGTTTTCAGGACGGCTGTTACAAAAACTGCCCGGCTAAAACATACAGCGTGGAAGAAGAGATGACCTGCGTTCCGTGCGATGACAACTGCGTGAGTTGCGATGAGCACGAGTGCTACTGGTGCGAGACTGACCTCTTCTTATCAGGTAAAAACTCTCTTTGACAGGACGTGAAATTGTGAGTCACATCTCTCCTCTAAAATATCAATAAAACAGAGAACTAAAGATGAAGGACTTTTCCGTTCGGCTAAATTATTATTTAATAGCGCCGGAGACTAAGCGCCATTTAAAAGGAACGGCTGAGAGAACTCATTTCATCTCACGCTATTAAATGGAAAATGGCTCGAAGGGAAATTTTTGGGGAGGTAAAACAAAAAAAATCCCCAAACATCCATCACACCTGCATGTGTCCGGAATAAGACGGGCATCTCCTGCTTGTTATATCGGAATAAAACGATTATATTTTCAAGCAGCACCCAAAAATATCCTTATTTACATGTTGTGACATTTCTGTCATAGAAGCAAACTGTTCAGCGAGAGGCGTCTACACACTCCGGGGACGTCCTTCAGGCTCAGGGGACTGACGGCGCTTCTTTATTATGTAAAACGCAAATCTCTCTTAAATCATAAATTCAAAACAATTTAAAGAAAAATAAATTATCACCCGGCTTCCTGGACTCACATGGGAAGGGACAAATTAACTGGGATTATGGCCATGCTCAGAACACCATGATGTCAGGAATTGTTTTTTACGATAGGCTTTTCTATGATATAGGACACAAAAGTTTGCAGGTCGAAACGACTAAAGAGAAAAGCAGTTGCCAATTGCACCTCCCAAACTCTGCTTAACAGGAAAAATTGTAAAAAAAAAATAAAAGTTGCAAAAGTCACAGCGACCTTCACGTCCTCAGGACAGGAAAACACGTTCAACAATTAATTTTTTAAATTATTTATATATATTATAATATATTATCTATATAGTAAATAAAAAAAAATCTAAGATTATTATAATGTTTTTAATAATGAACATACCGATGGCTGGAATGCAAAACCTCCTATCTGCAAATTTTTCGATTTTGGGTTTTTGCATTGAATGGTGAGAAATGGGATGGCTCCACATTTTCAGTCTTTCTGCAAGATAATCCCGCCCTTTCTTTTGACATAGATGTCAAATGACAAAACTCCTATGTGCACAATGAAGCAGAATTTTTTTGGAAAAAAACACTTATTTGCATTGTCAGTGGTAAAAATACATGCTAAGTATTAAACATAGAAATACAGTCTGTGAACAATAGTATATTTTGAATATCTTTAACAAAGACCATACTATAATCAAATGTAATGTTTTTTTCATGTCCTGAAAAAAGTGTTTTTTTCATATAGGACGTTTTGCATTCCAGCCATGAATATGTATATAATCTTGATTAAATCGACACGCTTTCAAGGAAAACAAAGCTTGACAAAAGAAGATTCTGACAAGAATTCACCATGACCTTGATGAACCTCCACTGACAAGAAAATGAATAATATTTAAAGAAATCAGTTGTATGAAATAATGAGAACAAATCATTTATTTATTATCTAAGGTTCACAAAATCCCTCCCTCTCAGGGTCTCCAACGAACCCCATGAGTGTCTTTGCGGGAGGAAACCGTCTCCAAAATCCAATATTTAAATATGCTAAGCTAATGTGTACCCAAGAATATGGATAAAGTTTAATATCGGAGACACAGAAGAGTCATTTGGAGCCTGAATATATTCCAAATGAAGTTAAAAATTCAAATCCAAAATGTTACAATTGCATTCCCGTCTGCCTTGGAACAGCCTTACATCTGCATGCAACATTTTCTACAACGGAAAGATCCAGAAAGGCTCAAAAAACTGCTAAGCATAAACACACAAATACCAAATTTACTCCTTATGATGTTTTTCAAAAAGATATCCAAGTCATGAAATGGACTCTAAACCACCTTTTCCAGTCACATACTGATTCTAAGGAACTGATTCGTCATGAAGAAAAGAAAAAAAAAACGTGATTGTATTCAAAGATGGGAGTTAAAGCTTTTATTTCAAGCCTGGACACCTGTTTAGATGTATTGTAATGTACAATGAACATTTTAGTCATTACTTTTTCTTTTTCGGACAGACGTTTGCAATCAAAAACACATTCATTTAATTCAAAATGTTACATATGCATTTCCATCTGCATTTTCTTTCCCTGGACATTTATGGATCATTTTTATTTGCGCGATCGGGCAATGCATGCGTTTGACTTGTTTATTTTAAGACAATCAGATCTTTTAAGACGTTCTCGCGGGGCCGCATAAAATGACGCGGCGGGCCACATCTGGCCCGCGGACCTTGAGTTTGACACGCGCCGAACCGAGAACATGCACATACGTGTGTGTTGTTTTACCCTCTCGTCCGATTTCCCAAATGTCATTGCGACTCCAAAATAACAAAAAAAACAAAAGACAAACACAGATACTCTTTTGTCTTCCCAGAGGGCAGGTGCGTGTCCGAATGTCCCGATGGTTTCTATGGTGACGAAAACTCCAACAACTGCGAGGAGTGTCACCCAGACTGCGTCACGTGCAACGGGCCGGAGGACGGCGACTGTCTGCTGTGCACGGAGGGGACGACTCTGGAAAATGGAGAGTGTGTGTCTGATCTGGAAGTCTGTCCCAGTAAGACCTTTCGCAGCGGTGAGACTAATACTTGTATATTCCGATAATCCAACTCCTTAATGAATCGGGGATTTGAGAACTTTCACGGGGCCAGAAGAGAAAACTTGGAGGGTAATTGTTCTGCGTGGCGCCGTCCCCGAACCGGGCGCCAACTTAAGCGCTAAAAACAGTCGGAAGCGGCGAACATCGGACGGATACGGACTTTGAAATCATTTCGGATGAACGTTCGCCCGAGGCTTCGGCGGGCAGGGCTTCGGACAACGTTAGCAATTAGCGGCAGGCAAGACAACTTAATTAGGAAGTAGAATAATCTGGGGAAAGTACATAGGTTAATACAAAAATGTACCTGGAAGTCTTTGTTCAGCCGAGTCCCGGCCAGCTTATATCTGGAACTATTTTGGAAAGCGCTTCCGGCCGGGGCCGTGTCGCGTTTTCCACGTATCGAGGCCCGGATCTGAAAATCAGTTTATTCCTATAGAATTGGCTTTGTCTTCCGGGCGGGGAAATTCTGGTCGATTAGTCGCATGTTTAAATTACCGAGAACCAGACGCGAGGATCCACGTGAAAATGTATTTTTGCACTCTTGGCTTGCTTTGTTTATAGCGTTAAATGTCGGCCTCTGTTCTGATGATCTCGGTTCGCGAAACCGACGGCGGTTATTTTTAGGATGCGGGGGGACGACAGCTGCACCAGGTGCGAGGTTCACACACGTCCTATTAAGTCACGAAAAGTTTTTGTGTTTTCTTTTCTTCATGAGACAGACGCGCCTAACAACTATTTTCTGGACCCGTTGCTAACATGATGGCAATTTAAATTTTTTTCCGAAGAGCTCAAGCGGGTTATTCAACGCGGATGCGGAGCGAAAACAGCGAGCGATACGCCGATCATTCGGCGGTTTCTGTCCCATCGGCGATGTCGGCGATGGCCGAGCGGCTGCGGCCGCGCGGGGGGTCTTTATTTATCATCGGCGAGACAATAATTGAATTCCTTAGTGGATCTGGAATAAATAAAGAATGACGCGGCGAGTAGTAACGGTGCACGCGGATTATTTTTTTGCAACCGGAAACTCATTTCGCACGTTACGCAACAGAAACACGCGGCGACCGCCGTATGGGGTGGCGGCTATGACCGATATCTCAGGTAGAAAACACAGCAGCCCTACAGCCGAATGTGAGGAGAGTTTGTCACGGTTGCTTTAAAAAAAGAGAGTAGAAAAAACAATGACGCAGATATAAATAAAATGGGAATGATGCGTATTCCACTAATAGGGAACAAATGAAAAGAGAAAACAAATATAGGTATGGGGTTAAGCTTAAGTTCATGACTAAAAGCAGCAGATCTACAATTACAATAATGCAAAGCCCAGAGGCTCTTGTGTAATTATTATAAGTTGTGAATAAGGTTGTCGTTACAGAGATTTAGGTCAAGCTGCTGTTATGCAAGGAGACGTGCATGAAGTGGCTCTCTGCATTCCCTCATTCACAACTATATTCTTATCCAATCAAATCAAACCCCGGCTTTATCTGCTCATTTATCGCACGGATATAATCATATTGATTATTTTAGGGATAGGGAACGATTCCTTCCGGGAAAAATACGCGGCGAAAATGTCACCTGGGCCGACGAAACCGGAATCAAAAAACCCGACGCACGACGAGCGGGTCCGAAAAGCGAGCTTTGGCTTTTTTTAAATCTTCAAGGTGGAGCAGAAAGCTAAATGCTAAATGCAAGATTCCCTCCAGACAGAAATGTTCCCGTTGCTTCGGCTGAACGTGGCGGCAGACGCTAACAGCAGAGGACACTTATCACATTGGCTCAACACCATTTTACCATTTTTCGATGTCAGTGAAAATCCATCCGTGGATGGGATAAATGAAAAAATAAAACGTGAGGGGGGGGGTTACTTTTTATTCCGTTTTTCCTGATTTCGGAGGAGTTTATCTCAGTCGGTAATTAAGCCGGCAGATCCGTGAAGGCAGGGATGCTCACGGATCCGTGCAGGCCCCTGTTAGCCTGATGCGATCAACCAGGAAACAGCTGCTCGGTCAGACGGCGCTCACAAACACGCTCGCGCTCAGCGCAACACCTGTGGAAATAAGGAGTCAATCATCTGTTGTTCGGCTGTCAGAGACCGGATGGGGAATTTTTATCGGGCTTCATCTCGCGTCCAGGCCTTTCGAATTGAGAAGTTGAATTTATTTATAATTTTTTTTTTTTTTTTTTTTTTTTGGGTGGGGGGGTGAAAAGAAATGAAGCTAGATTTTTGGGGGAAATAAAAAAATAAACAAAAATAAAATAAAAAAAACATGCCAGTCACACATTCAATCAATTATTCAGAAGTGGAGGGATTATTTTGAGCTGCAGTTTCATATTTATCTAATATCGCAGATATTGCTGTTATGCAAGAAAGCGAATTCTGGGGGGGGGGGGGGGGGGTCATTTGAAGCCTAAATATATCAACAAATGAAGACAAAAAAGCGGAAGAAGTTGGTGAGGCAACATAAAAAAGACAAATATAGTCACCATAAAATCGTGCAAACAAACCCTGTGTGTGTGCAAACATCAGGGGTGTCAAGCATAATGGTTGCCCTCAAAGGGCCACATGTAACAGTAAAAGCATAAATGTAAACAAATGTGATGTAAAATAAATGTAGCTACTCCTTAATGTTAAATAATTGAATTTATTACCAATTCAAATCCAAAATGTTATGATTGCATTCCCATCTTTCTTGGACCAGCCCTCCATCTGCATGCAACGTTTTCTACAACTGAAAGATCCAGACAGGCTCAAAAAACTGCACAGCAGAAACACACAAATACCAAATTTATTCCTTATGACGTTGTTCAAAAAGATAATCAATTTACGAAATGAACTCAAAACCACCATTTCCAGTCACATACTGATTTTAAGGAATCGATTCGACGTAAAGAAAAGAAAAAAAAACATGATTGTGTTCAAAGATGGGAGTTAAAGTTGTTATTTAAAGCCTGGACACCAATTGTACATTATAATAGTGGGGTAAATTTCGGGAATCAAACCTACAACCTTCCTATCGGAGGGTCTGAGACGCTTTTTAGCAGAAACGGTGCAAAATAACCCTGTTGGTTCATTAGCAGTACTGCTGCATCACAGCTTACGGCAAAGCACCGCTCTCGCCTTATAAGCCACTAAGAAGATTGTCTGCTAATTAGCGCTGCATTAGCTTAATTCAGTTTGTTTGCATTTTCTGTGCCACTTTTCGATGATGCTCTTTTAAAAAAAAAAAAAAAAAAAAAAAAATGAAAAGCTTCAACCAATTTTTTTTTTTTTGCTGGCCTTCCTCACCGCAGCGCTGTGCCGTTTTTTTTTTTCATTTTTATTTTTTTTATTCCCCGCAGCCGACGGGGAGTGCGAAGACTGCCACCCTTCCTGTCAGTCGTGCACCGGAGAAGCGAGGGACCGGTGCACCGAATGCGCGAAAGGTCTGATCTCGGCCGCATAGATTAGCCGTTTGTCCGCTTTCCTCACCTGCGAAGCCGTTTCCATATTTTGATATTTACACCCGCGGCCCGCTCGGGCTGTTTTTGCAGTGATGATGTTTACTCCTTCCTTCTTCTCTTCCCCCCTTCCTTCCTCCCCCCCCTAGGCTGGTTTCTGACCGCACAGCAAACATGTGTGTCAAAGTGTCCGGGGGGTTTCTTTGCCAGTCGACCGAGCGGTGTGTGTGAGGTCTGCCCCGCGGGCTGTTTGCAGTGTGTGGATGACCGGCGCTGCACCCGCTGTCAGAGCTCTCGAAAAGCTTCGCTATTTCTACAGGACGGGCGCTGCGTCCGGCAGTGTGTCAGGTCAGGGGTCCGTCCTCACTTTCTAATTTACACGGCCTTTACATAGTGAGACACGACATGCGCTCCGGCGCCATCTTGAAAAATCAATAATCCTAAATGTGGAAAGACAGGTGCCAGAGGCGTCGCGCGCGCGGGAAAAAGTCAAAAACAAATCGTCATCGTCGACCCGGTTCCTCGGCCTTGATTTTTTTTTTTTTTTTTTAGCATTTGTAATTTCCGCCTCCGCCTGCACTTCAACGCCGACGACTTTGAGAAAACAAGCACGTCACGTCCTTGCAGGAGAAATCCTTGAAGCTCCATTAGCACTGGGATGACCATGACAAACATGACCGCTGGACCGTGAGGGATTTATTTTTACTCCACTTTCACTTCACTCTCTTTGCAGCAATATTTAAGAGCTACATGGCTGAACACATAGATGATCATTTGTTCTCCGCAGACAGAAACACAGTCCCGGGGAAAACAAAAAGGCCATTCTTTCTGTTCGGTTGTTTTTATGCGGCCGAGGAAGCGGCGGCGGCGGAAGCCGGGGATACGTTCATACGATCGATATGTATTTTTTTCAAAATTCTGTGAAAAAAAAAAACCAGATGCACCCCAAAAGGATGTTGCTGCAGCATTGAGGCGCTGAGAGATGCAAATATTCATTCATTCATTCATACATACATTATCTGGAGCGCCTAGCAAACAACATTCACTCCATCATCCACGTCATTTTGCAGTAAGACTGCTTAATGCATTGTAATATTTCCCCCCTTCCTCAGGCAACCACCTACACAGGAGTCATTTATTTATCTTTTACATGTGCGTTATTTTGTTTTCGTATATATTTTTCTGGAAATATTCCTGCCGTGCTTTCAAGCGTCGCTATCAAATTTTGATTCGATTAAAAACTAAATGAGAAAACGAGGCTCATCCGGAGATGTTGGATCTTCTTGCAGTGAAGCCTCACTCTCGCTCAAAAATAACGGTGCTGTTTTTTTGTTTTTTTTATATTCCGAATGTTTTGTTTTTTTTTACGAATAATTGTTTAGACGATGACAAAGAATTCAAACATCGATGATAATGTCCCACCCATTGTCGCACAGAAAGGAGCCCCTTAAATCTTCGTACCTGAAGAATAAAAGAGGTGTTTTCGTTTCACCGACTGAAAACAATTAAACTGGAATTTCAAAATAAATTCTATCACAACTCAGCGCATCCCAACACCGCCTTTTCTGATTACGGATATCAGCCGAAATAAGACAAAAGAATGTGACGGAGCGAAAAAAAAAGAGAAGAAAAGAGGAGCAGCTGCTATAAGAAACCAAATCACCCCCAGCTCTGAAACTAAACAAGATAATTTCAGTAATTTCCAAAACACCCCGCTGTTTGTGCAAACTCTTTTTTTAATACATTTTTGAAAAGAACATCTAAATAAAGTGTCTTTTTCAGAGAATTTTTCAAAAAACATTCTCCGTTGCCTAGAGAAGTTCCCACGCGGTAACACGTCGCGCTAATGCTATTTCCAGACGCAGGAACGTAGAACAGGAAGACAAAACAAACAAAGGAGCATTGTCACACCGTATGTCGCTGGTGTTTCGGAGAAACTCCGAAAGGCAATCAACAAACGCAACAAATATTGGTACATTTCAAACCGCACAACAAAACCACACAAGGACAAAACACCCAAGCAGGCGATAGACCAAACAACCTTTGCACGAATGTGCGGCCCAAAACGCAGTCCACCTACGCCTGAAGGACCAGCAATGTCCGCATCCTGGCCGGAAAAGACAGATGATTCGAGAGAGGAGTCGAAGAAGCCGTCTTTGTGTCGAAATTTCAACTGAACTCTGAATATAAGTGCTGTTTTTTCGGGTGGGTCTAGATTATGGTGGCTTGATGTCCATAAACTAGGTGTAAGGAGGGTTGTTATGCTAATGAGGGTGCAGGGGAAATTCCTTTGTCACAGCAGCGTAACTGTTATTGTATCAATAAATTTGAACATATATATATAAATAGAGGGACTATTAGAAGACGATTAAAATATATAAAAAAAAAATCCACAAATAGACGGCAGAGAACAACAACATCAAGGATGGGAATAGACAACAGAATGGAAAAAAAAAACAAAAAACAGCAAGGGGTGAGAATAGACAACCACACCGACAACAAGGATAGGAACGTAAACAGGATGACAAATATGAACTAAAATAAGCAGGATCCAAATGAGCTGAGACCAACACGGATGAAAAATATATTAAATATTAAATAATAAATTTCTGTTTATTTCCTGTGCATCTTGTATTTACAAGTGTTATTTGCAGTCCTCTATTGTAAGTCGCTTTGGATAAAAGTGTCAGCCAAATATAATGTAATGTAACGTCATCCTTCCTTGTATGCGTGCGCTGTAAGATTAATTCTGCCTCATAAACAACATATTATATCTGACAACATATATATCCGACACAAAATAATAATGGAAAAAAAAATCCTTTCATTTAAGGCTCGTTTAGAATCACGAACTGACCCCGACCGCTCTCGGTGTCGACACGTTAGCCGTTAGCTGTTAGCCGTTAGCCGTTCGTTAGCCGTGTGATATTTGTGTTGACGCACCGGTGTGGTCCGCTGGCAGGGGTTTTCCCGTGGGACAGGCGTGTGAGAGCTGCGCGTCGGGCTGCTCGTCCTGCGCCAGGAACGCCTCCCACTGCCTCGGCTGCGAGGAGCCTCTCCTGCTTTACGAGCACCGGTGTGTAGAGGAGTGTCCTGAAGGGCTCGCTGGCCGGGACGGAGGGTGCGAGCGCTGCCCCGCAGCCTGCAAGGAGTGCAACGCACTCGGGCAGTGCACAGGTACAGGAGAGCCATGCTTGACTCGACATATCAGGGGTGTCAAACTTATTTTCACAAAAGGCCGTGTCAGCGTAATGGTTGCCCACAAAGGGCCCCATGCAACTTAAAAGTATGAATGTAATGTAAAATAAATGTAACTACTTCTTCTTCTTCTCTTTTTAGCTTTTCCCTTCACAGCGAATCAACCTTCTCCGTCTAACCGTATTCTCTGTATCCTCCTCTCTCATTGGTCGTCCTCTAGACCGGTGGTCCCCAAACCCCTGGGCCGCGGACCAGTACCGGTCCGTGGATCAATCGGTGCCGGGCCGCCCAAGATTTAAATATTATTTCACTTGGATTTATTATCTGTATCTGAACCATTTTTATTTTGAAAAATCTAGTATTTTGAAAAATGACCGGATTCTCTCGGTCACATCTCGAGCGGCAAAAATCGAACCCACAAGCCAGCAGACGTCAAACAGAAAGGTTTTTTTCGAAGGGGGAAAGGCGTAGTGAAGAAACAGAAGAAGAGCCTACAACTTCCACGAAAAAGAAAGCTTTTAACAGACATTACCAGGGGTTCTATTTGAAATATGGATACTATGTATACTGTATACTGTATACTATGCTTCAATGAAGCCTTCAATATACTCGTGTTATGTTGGCAGCTCAATGTTATAAGGAAGCTGCTAATAAAGTATGAGTACACAGTGGATTCACGTTTATTAGCGATATATTCGACAATATGGTGTTATATTCGCAATATAAAAACAATCTACGTGTATCCCCCTGGTTCCTGGTAAAATTGTCAAGTGTTGACCGGTCCACGGTGATAAGAAGGTTGGGGGCCACTGCTCTAGTCCTCCTGTCTGGAAGCTCCAATTCCAGCATCCGTCTACCAATATTTTCACTCTCCCTCCTCTGACACTTTTCTCCACCCATTCCAGCCTGCTTGAACCTGTTTCTTTCCCTCTTTTCCACACTCTCTGCTGCTCTGGACTGTTGACCCTAAGTACTTCTTGATCTCCACTCCCTGTAGCCTCACCATTCCAGCCGGGTTCCTCTCATTCACACACATATATCCTGTCTTGCTGCGACTAACTTTCATTCCTCTCCTTTCCAGCGCATACCTCCACCTCTCTAGATGTTCCTCTACCTGTTCTCTGCTCTCACTACAGATCACAATGTCATCTGCAAACATCACGGTCCGTAGAGATTCCCATCTAACCTCATCTGTCAGCCTGTCCATCACCATTGCGAACAAGAAGGGGCTCAGAGCTGATCCCTGATGGAGTCCCACCTCCACCTTGAACTTCTGTGCTACCTCTACATCACACTGCACCACTGTCTCACAGCGAGCATACATGTCTTGCACCAGTCTAATATACTTCTCTGCCACTCCAGACTTCCTTTTACAATTCCTCTCATGGCACGCTGTCATATGCTTTTTCTGGGTCTCAAATAAATGTAATTACTCCTTAATCTTAAATAACTGAATTTGGGACAACAGAGGGGAATTTTAGGATTTTGGCCGTGAGTTCTGAGTTCTGGACACACAATGCACAAAGAGCATTTTGCGAGCAATGTCAAGGCCTTATTTGCATCGGTCAAAACATTATCAAAGCAATGCGTTAAAATATTCAAGCAACATTTTCTATGATTGAAACTCACAAAACTGCACAGAATAAAGACAAGAATGCTGAATTTACTTCTTTTGATGATGTTCAAAAAGATATTAAAGTTATGAAATGGATTATATACCACAATTTCCAGTCACATATTGATTCGACGGAAAGATAATAAAAAGCGTAATTCTATTCAAAGATGGGAGTTAAAGTTTTATTTAAAGCCTGGACACCTGTTTAGATGTATTTTAGTGCACAATGAACATTTTACTCAATACCTTTTCTTTTACGGACAGAGGTTCGGAATCAGACACACATTAATTTAATTCAAAATGTTACATGTGCATTCCCATCTTTCTTAAAACAGCCTTGCATCTGTATCGACTTTTCTCTTCCAAGAAATGTAGGGATAATTTGTATTTCTCAATGTCACTTGTTGGAAATCCTGTTGATGTGGATTCACCACGATAGAATGGCGGCACGAATGGCAGAAATGTAGTTTATGTTCGGTGCAAACATTTGATTTGAAGACCTATTTGGACCTTCTTGCGGGCCACATAAAATGGACATGGTGGGCCACATTTGGCCCGCGAGCCTTGAGTTTGTATATGATGGAACGCAAACAATGAATAATTAATAAGAAGAAACTGTCAATATTATAACCAGCAAACACCAGATGTGATCATTTTGGTCCCCCAGCTATTTTCGGGAACAAATTATCCAGGATTTAAAGACCTCAAATCTAATTACGTTGATGTGATTGTAACACGCTAACCGATTGACTCGTCTCTTATACGGGTTTTTATTACGGGCTGTCATTTCACACACTTTAACTCTGCAAAAGTGCCAGAGTGTGATTATGGTTAGGTCACCTGGGAAATTTGATTTGGCAAAGATATAGATAAATATGAAGAAATGTTCTTTTGTTTCCAAAGTTGCAAATACTTCATTACATTAATTTAACCTCTGCAATTCCTTGGATTTGATACTTTCCCAAAGGCACACGTAATATATATATATATATATATATATATATATTTAAACTGTAATATGTCATATTTGTATATGCGCAAAGAGTAACATTCTTGTTCTTTTTCTTCTTTCTCATATTATGTTAATATTTTCATTGTATTTATTTCTTGTGTTTATTCGTTTGATCTAGCCGTCTACAAGTTAGTAGACGCAATTACAAAAACAAAAATGTCATACGTTCTGGATTTGTTACAAATCAACTGAAATATTGCAAGCCTTTTATTATTTTAATATTGCTGATTATGGCTTACATCTTAAGAAAACTGAAAAAACCTATCTCAAAATATTAGAATATCATGAAAAAGTAATTTTTGTTTTTTAATTGCATTACAGAAGATAAAGAACTTTATCAAAATATTCTAATTTTCTGAGACAGTCCTGTAGGTCAACTAATTTAATATATTTGTGCACTCATTTTGCTCTAAAATACATCTAAACAGCTGTCCAGGCTTTAAATAAAACTCCTCAATTCCTTAAAATCAGTATGTGACTGGAAATGGCGGTTTTATAGTCCATTTCATAACTTTAATATCTTTTTGAACAACATGATAAGAGGTAAATTTGGTATTCATTTATTTATTCTGTGCAGTACTTTTGAGCCAGTCTGGATGTTTCAATTGTAGAAAACGCTGCATGAATATTTTACCGGAGTGCTTTGATAACGTTTTGACGGATGGCCGCTGCAAATGAGTCCTCGACATTGCTCGCAAAATGCTCGACCAAAACCGAAAGTTTCATTCCCCTCTGTTGTCGTCTGCGTTCACGAAACATCGCAAACATTTAAATATCAAGTAAGAGGATTTATATCTGCCTTAAACTGCCTTGTTAGTGAGCAAACTGTTTGTTATTGTGAGCGCGTCATCCGGCTGATGAAAGAAGCCGCGGACATTTTGTCCGAAAACGCCGCATTTATTTTCTCTGAATGACTACAGAAGAAAGATCTTTTTTTATACTAAATACATTTAAATGCAGTGCTTGGATCCAGCAGAAATGTGCCATAACATAAAACATGGCGCTTTAAATTCCTCTTCCTCACATCTGGTCCATTTATGTCCATTTTATTTCCCCAAAAGAAATCTGTACCTAACAGACGGAGAGCTTTCGTTGTGTTTTCTCTTATTTAAGGTTCTTTTTCTTTTCTCATTCCAACTGGGGCTAATTTTGATTTATTCTTTAAAAATTTTCCCCAGTTTGTGAGGCGTATCACTTCCTGCACGACGGCCTGTGCGTGCCCGACTGTCCTGTCGGGTTCTTCGAAGACAAAGAGCAGAGTCGGTGTTTGCGTTGCCACGCCGACTGCGATTCGTGCGACGGCCCAAACGACAACGACTGCGACGCCTGCGCGGATCCACGCGCTGCTTTGCACGACGGGGTGTGTTTGGAGGCCTGTCCCTCCAGCGCCTACAGGGACCCAATCACAGGAGAGTGTGAAGGTATGAAGCAAAAACTTTGATTTCTTTGTTTTCGCCCAAGTCATTTCACGCTCCGAGGCGTATCGTGAGTCCAAATGAAAGCGGTTTTCGTCATTATTCGACGTATGAGCCGAAAACCGGCGATAAGGATCGCGCTTTATCATCACCTACCTGTTTCGCGAATCAGTCTTACATCTCATTTACCTACTAAACCTCTGCTCTGCTCACTCGGCTCACCGATCCTCGCTCTTCTCTGATATAAAAGCAAGAATGAAAGGAAAAGACGGTTGCGAGACCGGACGTGAAGTCCGTGAAGGTTTAGACACAGATGTCGAGGTTTTCTTTGGGATCAGGAATGAGTCCGTCGGAGGAACGCCACATTTTAGATGTTTTGGAGGGATGGTCGGAGAAGCCAGACTGAGATGGTTGGGTCATGGACAGAGGAGGGAGAGTGAATATATTGGTGGACGGATGCTGGAATTGGAGTTTCCAGGCAGGAGGTCTAGAGCAGTGGCCCCCAACCGTCTTATCACCGTGGACCGGTCAACACTTGACATTTTTATCACGGACCAGGGGGTTACTTGTAGATTGTTTTATATTGCGAATATAATATCATATTATCGGATATATTGCTAATAAACGTGAATCCACTGTGTACTCGTATCCAACTTTATTAGCCGCCAACATAACGCGAGTATACAGGTCCGTGGGAATCACCTGTTGTGATAAATCCATATTTCAAGTAGAACCCCTGGTATTGTCTGTTAAAAGCTTTCTTTTTCATGGAAGTTGTAGGCTCTTCTTCTGTCTCTTCACTACATCTTTTCCCCTTCGAAAAAAAACCTTTCTGTTTGACGTCTGCTGGCTTGTGGGTTCGATTTTTGCCGCTCGAGATGTAACCGAGAGAATCCGGTCATTTTTCAAAATACTAGATTTTTCAAAATAAAAATGGTTCAGATACAGATAATAAATCCAAGTGAAATAATATTTAAATCTTGGGCGGCCCGGCACCGATTGATCCACGGACCGGTACTGGTCCGCGGCCCAGGGGTTCGGGGACGACCGGTCTAGTGGACGACCAATGAGAGAGGAGGATACAGAGAATACGGTTAGACGGAGAAGGTTGATTCGCTGTGAAGGGAAAAGCTAAAAAGAGAGGAAGAAGAAGTAGTTACATTTATTTTACATTACATTCATACTGTTACGCTGCATGTGGCCCTTTGTGGTTCAGATACAGATAATAAGAGAAGAGATGTTTCGAGAGGAAGACCAGGAAGAATTTATGGATGGAGTGAAAGATGACATGAGGATTCGTTGCGTTGACCCCTGAAGGGAGCGACCGAAAGGAGCGGGAGCTAAAGAAGAAGATCCCCGGCAACGCTTGTCTTGCCGTTTTGTCCCTGTTTTTCAAGCAACGCGGACCCGACGTCGAGCAAATTTGAATAAAACCTCCTCCATCGAAAGCGTGAAGCACCTTCGAGAGGAGGAACGGATTTCGGCGCCCCGCTCTTCCTCGCGTCCAGGTCAAAAACATCTTCATGATAACGAACGGGCAGCGGTTGAGCTGATAAAATGAGGCTTGTTCTAAAGTGCGCGGCTTCAAGGGTGGAAACGTGAAGTTGAAAGTAAACAACTGACTCCAGGCCAATTAATAATCTTATTTTGTGTAATACATGCACGGTTCTGGCGGAGTTCAACTCCCCCTGACTCTCTTTTCCCTCCCGACCGCTTTAGACGATGCGGAAAACCCATGCGTTTTTTGTTTTGTTTTTTTTGTTGTTTTTGTTTTCTCTCAACAACATTCACTACTATGCCTGAGTGTGTTTCCCGTCTTCAGCTCAGACTAAAATAGCAGCGCTCTCTAGATGGTTAACAGGCAGCTGTCAAACCTTGAAAACAGAGCAGAGATGCCAAAGACAGTTCCCCGGGGGGAAGACACACCACTCCAGTTTTGTTATTCAAAAAAAAACCAGACGGATGTGTCTCTGAGGAAATCGTTGCAGGCAGTGCCCGCATTTGTCGCTACACGCAGTCCCTGCCAACCCGGGAAAATTTTTGAAAGAAAGTACATCATCCGGCAGCCAAACGGACAGAGGGTGACTTCCAATATTTATTTTCTTTCTACCCTATCGCAGACTGGAGAAAAAGTCACTAAGTGGAAATTTGCTACGGCAAATATGGCGTGGCAAGGTAAATTTATTGATACAACATCTCATCCTGCAAAGCTACAACTCATAGCGCTTTCCAGAAACACAAAAAGATAAGTTTAGCTAAAACGTACCAAGGGAAATAAAACTAAAAAAAAGGTATGAAAAGTAATAGCAGAGAATCAAATGCGTCAGTGAGTGCAATAGGAGAATAAATCAACTGGGTAAACATATGTTTTGGACTTGGTTTCAAAACTACTCTCAAACTTTTAGCCATTTCTTGAGTCCAGAGGGGCTGAAAGAAGCTCGGATGTTTTTAATTTTAACCTTGAGACGTTCGACTCAGGCACGGGATAAGTGATTTGGACCGAAGCTGCTCGATGACTTTGAGGGCGGCTAGAAAATGCGATAAAACGTTTTCGGGAAGATCTCTGCCGGGAGATTTTTACCTCTTTTTTTACAACGCCGGCCACGTTCGGCTCATTTGTTTTCCTTCGATATCATAGACAAAACCATAAACAGGCCATTACAACAATCTAGGCTGCTGTAAACAAGTCATTTTTGTGAAGATTCAGATTTACTCCGGGTCCCTGATCCTTTTTAATAGGCTATGAAGTACAAAACTGAATTCCTTCTTCACTGCAGAAAAATTCTGGGACCGGTATAAGAGTGAGGTTTACACCGGCGGCGTGCAGTCAGGAGAGGCAGGAGAAGCCCTGCCTCACTTGCCAATCTTGGGAAGAAAAAAATGTCAAATGAAAAAATGAATTAAATGGTTATGTTTATCAGTGATTTGCATGATAAAGGTATTTAACTTCACCGGTTTTAGATTGTTTTTTTATACAAGATGGCTGGATTTTCACTGTTCAAATACCAAGAAGAGACATCAGGTGAGGCTGGGGACTGTAGAGCCTCAACAAAGATTGTGCAATGACGGCTGACTGCTGGCATGCTCTGCACTAAGACCATATTGCTGTCTCTCTCTATGCAAAAATATTGAAACACTTTTGCTATATGAACTACATTTCCAATGGACAGGGTTTTTTCGTCTACAATTGTATTTGAGTTACCAGTTTCTTGTGCTGGGATCATAAAACGGCTGCGAGAAGCCACTAAGTGAGGCACGCAGTTCGGCTGCCTCACGGTAGGGGGCGCTCGTATTATCAAGGATTCATCTTGCGACTCGTAAAGTCAGCGCCTCACCAGCCATGAGCTTCACCGCGCGTCACTTGTTTACAACTATTTTCACACCTCAATTCAACTGTAGTCATAATTTTGTACCAAAAGAAAATAAACTACAAGCCATAAGGATTAAACTGCAGGGGCTCAAGGTTTGAAGGATTGATCCTTTGGGTGACTCATGGATACTACAGTCATCTACTGATACAATACAGGCCCTGTCCATGAAGTAGTATATATATACATATACATATATATGTGTATATATATATACCGTAGATTTAATCTACTATATATAGATTTTTATATTAGCCGCATCGTTGTTTACGTGAAAAAAGTTGCGGCTTATCGTCCGGAAATTACGGTATATGTGTATATGTATATCTGTATATCTGTATATATATAAATATATCTATAGGACACACATCTATAGGATCTCAAAAATCTCTGACCTGAAATCTTAATTATAGTGTGGACTATTGTGACAAAAACATCACAGATTTCTTACATTTTTATTCTATTTATTTACTTCAAAATCAAAAGTAATCCTCCCGTTTGGAAATTTTGGACTGTCATTATCAACATGCATGAATGGGATACTATGTTACTCTGTGCACTTTGGCACACAAATTGAACGCTGCAAGTTAACATATATGTTGCCTTGTTTTGGGAAGAGATAAGATATACATCATCAGCAATCTGTGTAATCTTGTACCTATTACCCCAGAATTACTGAATCGTGGTATTATAATTTGCATGCCTCCACCCTGGCAGCAGCCATAGCAGGAGGTACGAGCTCTGAAACAACTACATTAAACTAATACAGTTCCATTGGCTTGGAAATGCGAGAAGTCAAACAAAAAGGTTATATAGCCAAACACAGACATTTTCACAGATATCCAAAAAAAAAAAAAAATTTTGAAATCAAAAATTGATATGGTTGATTTTCTATTACAACCTGAAAGGAAATAGAACGAAATTAACAATTTTCCTAACACTTGCTCCAAAATTGTCATACGCTGTTTAAACCCGCGCACATACGGCATGTCCAGAGACCGGACCGACGAGGAAGGAGGGAGGGGGGAGGGGAAAGTGGAGCGGCGAGCGGTGGGATATAACTGCAAGGGGGTAAATGTAATTTACTTTTCCTTCCAGACTGTGATCTATCTTGCTTAACCTGTTTCGGGCCCCATGCTGGCTCCTGCAGCGGCTGCAGAGACGATCAAAGGCTGGAGGGCCACGGGCGCTGTGTGTCATCAGCTAACAAGTGCTCACCCCATCAGTATCCCGACCAGGACGGTTACTGCCATCCGTGTCATAAATACTGCCACGGGTGCTCCGGTCCGAGCGAAACCCAATGTTTAACCTGCAACCGCCGGCATCTCCTCCTCAGTAAGTCAAGGCCTCCCGAGTCTGCATGCGCCGGGGAAAAAGAAAAAAAAAAGTGGCGGTTTACCCTTCCCGCCGCTGTGTGTGACGGTGCGTGTTTGTGCAGACGGCACCTGCGTGGATAAATGCCCGACGGGCTACTACGCCGACGACGAGAGGCAGCGATGCGAATCTTGCCACCCTTCTTGTCACTCCTGCGTCGGGAAGCGAAGCCACGAGTGTCTGGCCTGCAGAGCTCCCCTTTTCAGAGACGGCGCGACGTGCGTGGAGACGTGCCGGCGCAGGTAGTTTAACGGCGCCGTCGTCGATGAAATATCAACCTCGTCACGCGGCGTTGTTGTGGACGCCGACGCTTCCCCTCGGTTGTCGGACAGAGGTCTAATTTGGAGATGCTAATTGGAGCTGAGATTTAAATAGCCGCGTTCTGGGCCTTGTAAAATGCTAATTAGACCTGGTTTTATTTTGGGGGAGGGTGATTGAGAAAGTTAAATTAATGTGCCGTTAAATTGACGCGCAATTAGATTCTCGAGAGGAAATGCACAAGTGACACATTTATTTCCGCGGCAAACGATCCCCCCCTCATAGACACACACACACACACACACACACACACACACACACGTACGCATACAGCCAGGTCTGTGTGAAATCCGCATTTTTAAAATGCCAGAAAATGAAAATATTTGGAACTGCTGGTGCAGAACCCTTCCCAATTACCACCTTTATCCCGTCATGTGCATGTTCCAGCGCTTTCGCTCTATGTGACTGAGTGGCTGTGGAGATTAATGTCCTTCGAGGACAAATAAAGCTCTAATCTCATTTAATTGAATCTAATCTATCCTAACTTTTTCCCCATCTATCTCCCAGTCACTATGGAAACGCGGCCTCGAGGGTGTGCGAGAAGTGCGACCCGAGCTGCGACGAGTGTATGGAGGGCGGAGACGACAGCTGCCTGAGCTGCGTCCCGGGTCTCGTCTACGTCGGGCAAGAAGGCCGCTGCCTTCTCGCCTGCCCTCGCGGGTATTACCAGGACGCCGCGCAACGCAAGTGCGAGCCATGCCACGCCAGCTGCAGAACGTGCACAGGTAGCGCCGCGCTCGCTTTGCGGTCATTTCACGACATCGCCCGAAAGATCACATGTAGGTGATTAAATATTGATGGCGCGGTTTGTTAGTAGACTTCGATACGATAAATCAACCCCGGAAATGTCAGATATAATATGTTGTTTATGAGGCAGAATGAATCTTACAGCGCACGCATACAAGGAAGGATGACGTTACATTACATTACATTACATTTGGCAGACGCTTTTATCCATAGCGACCTACAATGAGGACATAAGGACTGCAAATAACACTTGCAAATACAAGATGCACAGGAAATATACAGAACAGTAAGCTTGGGTTTGTGAGTGTTTTTTTTTTTTTTTTTTTTGACAAAGACATACACAAACGTACACACACACACTGCGTAGCCTAACTTGGTGCCTAACCTGATCTGGGGCAGCTCAAGCATCAGCGCAGTAAAAAGTCCTGAAAGAGAAAAGTTTCTACCTGTTTCTTGAAGGTTAACGTATAACTGCTTATGTGTTGTTATATTGGATTTTCCTGCACCGACAGGACAGACGGACCGATCCTGCGACTCCTGCCGGCCAGGATTCGTCCTCTCGGACGACGGCTGCGAATCTTTGTGCGACGTCGGCCGGTATCCTCTCACCAAGGTGACGGCGGACGCGCACATTTTTTCTCCCGCACATTGTTTGTGGAAAATGTTCCTCACGCCGTCCTCTCCTCCTCGTTATAATTACGACTAATGTTTTGGCCTCGGGATTATTGTAAGCCAGACTGACTTATTAGTGCGCGGGGAGAAGTCTAAAACGGCAGAGGCAAATTATTACTGTCACTGTTTCTAAATGTGGCTTTTGCTTTAAGGCATTTGACAGAGGCTGTCTGACAGGTAGATGCATGTTAATTACCGAGGCTCGGAGACAATGGGTCGCTATTATTTATCGTTTTAAGAAATGCGGATTTTCAAATGACGGGAAGCGAAGGACTCTTTTGCAGAAGTGGCGACGGTGAGGCGAGGAAGCGGGGAATTATCACTTCCTCTGCTTGACAAAAAACATGTTTTTCTCACAGTTGTGCACGCAAAATTGTTCGAATGACTCCGGTCTTATTCACTTACCGGGAGTCTGCAGCGGCGGCGGCGGCGGCGGCGGCGGCTCCGGGCTTAATATTGTGAATAGGCAAAACGCACGCGGCCTGCAGTCGTCTCCACAGGTTTAAAAAAAGGAAGTCACGAAATAGTTTCTTATCGAGGTTCGGCGAATGAAAGCACACTGGAGTGAAACAATGTGACATTTCTTTTCGAAATGATGTTGTCTGGAAATGTTTGGTTTGTCGTGTTTATGAATAGAGATGCTTTTTACTTTTTTTTTTTTTTCTCTTTTTCTTTATTTGAAGGTTATTAGTCCATTCACACGCGCAAAATAAAAGCCTTTGATAATGAACACATTCCCCGGGCCAGACGTAATTCAATATATCATCATGCTGATACACAAAATATAGTAATTAGGTATCAAAAAAGCTAAATGAGGACAATAGATTGTGACTTTTATTTGTAGATTAAATAGTAATAAGAATGAGATAATTAGAGTTTTTTTTTTTTTTTCTGAATAAGAAATTCCAAACACTAAATAGAAAACAGTTATTTAAAAAAAAAAAAAAACATCAGTTTGGTGTTGTATTGACTTAAAAAATGATGTTGTACTATCAATATTTATTTCGATGGCAGCAAATGGATTTTTTTTTTTAAAGGATAAATAAACGTGTCTGGGGTTTGAAATGCAAATCAACACCCCAGATTTCAGAAATGTAATAAAGGTGGGAAACGGCGGCGGGTCTAAACGTTTCCACTGAGAAAAGTTTGAAGGCGCATCTTCTTTTCCGCAAGCAGGGTTCGGTCCATACCTGCGAAACCTGTCACGATTCCTGTCTGGAGTGTCGGGGCGCCGGTCCTTCGAACTGCACCGCCTGCTCCGCTCAGGCCATCTTGGAAGCCGGCGGCCGTTGTCTTCTCTGTTGCCGACCCGAGGAGGACGAGGCGGCGGCCGGAACGCAGCCGCAGGACTGCTGCAACTGCACTGAAACCAGAGGTAAGCGTTACCTCGCCTCTGAGATATCATCAGCGTTACATTTCTACAACTCGCTTTGGGAGGATCGGTTATCCCGTGACGGCGGAAACCGACGCTAGCTTCCGAACTCGCTGGCCCCGTGTGCAAAATTTAAATGACAAAACACTACATTCACATTTCCATGCAAACATATCTGCATTTTATTCATATAGCATTAGAATAATTGTCCGCTTCAGCAATTATAGACTATTTCTTAGCATTAACATTATAATGCAACGTATGACTGGAAATAATTACTTCCCCTGGATGTAATTAAAAAATCATGAGTCACGCGCAAACATCGACGGGTCTATGCGTGCACGTCCATAGAATACGGAATATATAAATTTATCCCCCAGAAATGGTCCGGTGACCCCGATACGACCTCAAACCCTCCCGAATTAATATCTATTCTTTCCGGCGCTTCGACGTTTTCCCATTTCGACATTATATCAGTTTATTGAATATTTTAACGTTTCTGCCCCGGCTTTCCAGGGGAGTGCATCCTCAGCACCAACCTGGCGTTCAGGAACGAGGAGGCGGACGAGGAGGCCGGCGGGAACACGGCCCTGTTCGTCCTGGCCTGCGTCCTGCTGGTGGTCGGACTGGTGGCGGTCGTCTTCATCGTCCGGCACTCTCGCTCCAAGAGGGCGCGCTCCGACGTCCCGCCGCGGGGTTACGAGAAGCTCGGCTCCGGCGGCGGCGGCGGCGGGGGATTCGGCGGCTTTGGCTCTTCGTCCGCGTCTTACGACGGCCACGCCGGCTCCTCTCGCTTCAAGGAGGCTCAGCTGGTGGATCTCGGCGAGCCCCGCTCCGGACGTAAAGGCGACGACAAGGACGACGACGAGGACGACGACGACGAGGACATCGTCTACATGGGCCAGGACGGCACCGTGTACAGAAAGTTTCGGTACGGACAGCTGGGAGAGGACAACGAGGACGAGCTGGAGTACGACGATGAGAGCTATACTTTCCGGTGAAGCGGGAATGTTCATCGCGAGATTAATGTCTCCTTCTCCCTCTCGATCATCTTGCCTTTCAAACCGTTCCCCTGCACTGTTTATCTCCTTTCCCGGAGGACAAACCCATTTGTTCCTCAGAGAAAATGAGTGGAACCAAATGAGACATGAGAAGCGATTTATAATGAGCCGTAGTTTACAACTTCTATCAGTTCACAAAATGAAATATGTTTCAGAAAATATCCATGTTGCACGGCGTCCCTAAGGACGTTTTACATAACTAATCTTCATTTTTCTCGGTCCGTGCGGAGCATTACGACTTCCCACATATAAACAAAACGCCACTGGTATGTGCAAGTCTCGACAGTCTCATGAATCACACGGCTCGTATTTTTAATGATTGTGGTGTTTGGTTAGTAGGTTTAATTTGATTAATAATGGAGCTCCTGCCGTTTCTCTGTATCCCCATGTGTTTGCTGTCGCTGAATTTGAATTTGAAAATGAGGCATTAGTCTGCAGAATTAAAGTCTTTACAAAAATGCGTTTGGAGAGACTGGTGATTTCAAAGGACTGGTTAATTTGAACGAAGGGGTGGAAAAAAAATGTTTGAAATGAACACATCGGGCCAGAAGCATCAGGCTTAAGTCTGTTTTTATTGAATTACTAGACAGTGACCCATCATTTCTGCCTTCCTTTATACACAATAAGGAGATTCAAAGGTAATAGGACCATCGTTTAGCTATTAGGATACATGCATTGATGAACACACACACACACACACACACACACACACACACACACACACACACACACACACACACACACAGAGGGTTTGTGCTTTACATGGATCCTACATGTCTGTCCAGATGAACAGTTTGTGTATCTGACCAAAGCTGACCCAAGACAAACAAAATGTCGCTAGTATTCCCCGTAGAACACACACACACACGCACACACACACACACACACACACACACACGACATGAAAGATAAATTCCTGCACTAATAGCTTGATTTCACACCTAACTTATCCCTTTCCGTATTATCTTAACAAAGCTAATATATTGTATAAGCCTACATCTCATGATTAGAACGTACTTTGAAACATTAGATTCGATCGCACGGATGCAATACTTTACCCGCGGAACAAACTTTTTGGCCACAATCCGTAGTTTCACCGTCGAAAGGCGACACACACGCTGCCGAAATACTCAGACTGCAACCGCCGAGGGCGATATTATTGCTTCACTGCTTCCTCGTGCACACAATCACAACACGACACACTCTACAAATGGATTTGTGCAGTGCACTGTCTTGTGTGTAATTGTATTTTCTACCCTACCTGTGAACAAGGATGCTACTCTGCAGGTGCTGCCGAGCATCGCACCTGACAATAATTGTTGGACCGGAAGTGTAAGGTACGGTGGATGCTACAACGGCCATGAAGGACGAGATTTAACTCCCCACTGTTAACATGTATTGTTGTGTTTTCTCTTTACTCCACAAGCGCACACACACTCACACACACACACACACACACAGACACACTAGCTTAACAAGCTTTCTGGCATTACCCGTACGATACAACAGTGAATTCTGTAATTTGAGGTGATCCGTTCCGTCGAAGATGTTTGGCTTTAAGAGCTGCTAGCACTGGCTTCGGCTGATCTAACGAGATGAAGGAAACAAAATAGTTGAGTGTGTTTTGCGCGCCAGGCCTCGAGAAATCTCGGGAAACTCTTAAAGGACTCACTCTGTTCTCCCTCCTGCTGCTGCTGCTGCTGCTGCTGCAGCGGTGGCGGCGGCGGCGGCGGCGGCTGGCTCGGGTCCAGTTAGAAAACTATTCACCCTGGAATGAAAGAGGAAAGGGAATGTATGGTGTAGCATAAAGGCCATTGTATGTGTAAAAATAGATATCTTTTATAGTCCGGGTAGAAGTGGAAAAGCTACAGAATAGCTGGAATAATCCTGGCTCGTGCCGTCCTGGTATTACCTGTGGCAGGCATTGGTGTCCAAAATGAAGCCATTTAGCTCCATGTCAAAATAGACTATTGTTACTAATTTGTCCCGCTTCTCACAGATATAAGGGGGTGGGCGACACACCTAGAGATAATGGCAACCCTGTTTTCATGTTTTTGTCTTTTTTTCTCTTTTATGTCTCTTATTTGGCCATTTCCCTGCAACCAAATTCCATTGAGAAGCTCCGAATCAACCTCCTCCATCTAACCCCATTCTCTGGATGCGCCTCTCTCACTACGTCCATACATCATCACTTTGGTCTTCCTCGAGACCTCCTGACTGCCAACTCCACTTTCAGCAACCTTCTACCTAGATCTTCACCACGGTTTGGACATGAACAGAAGAGTGTTCTTGTCCAAACCACCTCAGTCGTCACTTTGTCTCAGGCATACATGTCCTGCACCCCTGTGACAAATTTGTCTTTACATTTGGCCCTTTTCCTTCGGGGCTTAATCAACCTTTTCCATCTAACCCTATTCTCTGTTTCTTCCTCTCTCACACCAACTAACTTCAAATCCTCTCTCACTACATCCATACAGCCTCTCTTTGGTCTTCCCCAAGACCTCCTGTCTGGCAGCTCCAATCCCAGCATCTGTCCACCAATATACTCACTATCCCTCCTCTGTACATGACCGAACCATCTCAGTCTGGCTTCTCCGAGCTTCTCTCCGAAACACCTAACAAGTGCTGTCCCTCTGATGGACTCATACCTGCTCCTATCCATCCTGGTCACTCCCAAAGAGAACCTCAGCATCTTCATCTCTGCCACCTCCAGCTCTACGTCTGGTGCAAAAAGTACCTCACACACATCAAATCATTGAGGTTAAAAATGCCTGACGTCACTTACGCGACTGTTTTGGACAAAGCGGACGTACCGACTCTTTTCTCGACGTGTCTCACGCAGTCGTTTTCTTATCCAGGTATTGGATTTCTCCCCCTCCTTACCAAGAGTTCTGCTACGTTGCTTTAAAGATGATGGGTTGTTTGAGGGGAATTTACGGTTTTGAGGTGTGTTTTGGAGACCGGGGACAGATGCACGCAGACGGGATTCACGACGCAATTAATCAGCAAAAGATTAGTGTGTGCGTTCAGCTGCTTAGCACCCACTTTTATTAACAGTATAATAGATATGTCTGCAGTAAGGATGGTCTCATTTATATTTCTCTAATGATAAATGAGATGAAAGCGATGCACTTAGCATCTTTAACTTTTTTTTTTTTTTTTAACGTCTCCTCCCCGTTCTTGCAACCGGAGCCAAATCCAATTGGTCGTCTTCCAGCCAAAGAGTCCCTGTGATCTAAAAGTGAGCCATCTGATAAATGAGCACTCCAGCCAAGGATAAAACCGAGGCAGGGGCCACCGTCTCCGCAGAGGGAAGTAATGAGAGGTGGGGGAGTCCGTGCTTACTTTGAGTTCTCTGCTGCCTCTTTCAGCTCCTTGTCAAGTCTGGAGGTGAGAGTTCAAATGACAAAATGAATATAAAGTCATTTAGAGGCAAACTGAGGCCCGGAGGAAACGGGGGCGGAGCAGCATTCGGGGCTTTACGGAGACTCACCTAATGATGCACTCTGGGATCTGGATGTATTCCATGGGGATCAGCTCCTGCAGCTCATCCAAACTATTCACGTACTTTATCTTGCTGCTGAACTTGGCGCTGTGAGAAAAAGCAGCGTTTGAAGGAACAAATAAAAACAAAGCGAAGCACAATGGCAAGCAAATACTTGTCAGGATTCAAACTCCGTGTCAACTTTTTTTTTTTTTTTTCCCGACGACATATTTGAAAGGGTGTTAAAAATGTACCTGATGAAGGGCTTGGTGATGGCGAGAATCGTCCTGATGAACCAGGAGGGATGGAGGATGATGAAGGACTTCAAATTCTTTCTGAGCCTAAAGACATCATGCCCATCGCGGGTTAGTTAAGTTTGTCGGTCTCCCTGTTACAGAGCGAATAAAAGTCTCGATTTGCGATATTTTAAATGAATGGAACGAACCTCCTGTCAATCATTTGGTAGCATTTCTTCAGCCAACCGAGGCCCGGCATTCTTCTGTGCGGCGTCGCTCCATTCAGGTACACGATCATGTAGTCCTCCGCTACCATTAGCTCCAACGTGCTAATAACGTACCTTCACACACAAACACACGAATCACATAATCGCCAGTATGAACTCGTCGATAAGATGGATTTTTTTAAACAGCTTTTTTGCAGGGAAATTTGACAGTAGCCTAGAAGATTTGGACATGCAGAATATCCGCTCGCGGCCTTGGGAGAAAACCGAGAGGCAGCATCCAGCGGAGGATCCCGCTGAATTGCAAATTAGCATCAAATGAAAATGAGCCGTAAGTGTCTTTTACACTTTAGTGGCCAAATAAATACATTAAAGATGAACATCGATTTCCTTTTTTCTATTTCAGCGCAGAAATCTAATAAACCAAGCAGCCGACGATTGGATGGTGTGATGTACGCTAAAAGGCTCGAGTCAAGCATAATGATGAAGTGTTAAAAAACACCGACTTGAATTTTGTCACAAATACTGTGTTCGTTTTCCCCTTTTCTTGATACGATAAACGTTGCGACAACTTTTTAGCGTCGGACTAACGGGAGGCTTTTATTTGGAGAAGCTTACAGGAGGCGTATTGCATTCGGAGCTCTGTTTAAGCACAACCGGTCGGTATTACGATGAGATTTCGAGCTGTTTGAAGAGATATTCGCGGCGAATCGGGTTTAAAGAACACAGATTACAATGACTGTCGGTCAAATGAGGCTCAACGGGAAACTTATTCGAGTTAATACCGTCTCTGGTATTACCTTGAAGTCACCCCTTGTGACAACTGATGGTGTTACTCCTGCCTCACCGCATCTAATATTTGGGCTTTTTAAGCATAATATTATACATGATATGGGCTTGTTAGCCAAATGAAACAAACAAGGGATTAGCCGATGTGCATCGACGCGGCCAAGAAATAGCAAATTATATTTGGTGCGTGACGGCGGCGCATAAATATCAGGAAATGACAACGCCGTTGATGTTATTTTACGTCTTCGGATATGGACGGAGAAAAACAGGAAATCTGAGGAACGCCGTTTGCTCTTTCCGCAGTCCACTCGCGGATTTGTGTACCAAAAAGTCATTGTGCTAACGCTGTTTGACATTTAATAACAACATGTTCAAATTTGAAAGGAAAAGGTCATCCGACAACCCCGTTCTTAATGCGCACCTCTTTATCAAACCAGGGCTTTGCAACTCCCCGCGTCGTTCGCCGTGGGAACTGAAGACGATCGCGTGAGGAAACGATCTGATTGGACGAAGATCCGATCTGATCGGTTCTTCTCCGCCGCCGTCGGATCAATAAACCTATCCAGGATCAATCCGGCAGCGATTACTGTCACTGGAAACCACATGATGGAGCCAGAGGAACGGCCGACCTTAGAGGATTTGGAAATTTAACCTCTGGAAACTAAATATATCCGTAACGTTTTAGTATTGTGCAAAATCTATTCGGAATTAGTGCGGTTATTTTGCTAGATAAGTGAAAGTTGCCTGTGGCACTGAACTAAATGCCCAAATATCTGGGGTGCAGTTTATCCTCTGGGCCTCATGAATACTGCACACATTCATTGCAATTGACTAGCTGATATTTAAGAGGTTGGTGAAATAAGTGCCTTCTATTCCCTCGCTTATAGCCAGGCTGTTGGTCTGGATTAAAATCTATGTGGATTTTATTTCTTTTTTTTTTTTTTTTTTTTTTTTTTGCATTTTTTCCAACATTTTAAACCCATATCCTGACCAATCAAATTAGTAAAAATTAAACACCAAATGCATAATGTGACTTTTTCAAAATAAGAAAAAAACAAATTTTAAACAAAGATCAAAAAGTTGTTAGTCTTGTTATGAAATCTGGAAAATTAGCAGCATTTTTTTTACTCGCATCCAATTTTTGAAGTTAGCTGATAGAGATTAACGGATCTTGGATCCAAGATGGCGGTCCTGTTTTTATATCCTTTACATTTCCGTTTCAGTAACATTCTGCCACCTCAATCTGCTTATATTATATTATTTCTATTTTATTTTACTACTCCTTACACTTTTTACTCATGCCGCTGTGAAATTCCACTGTTGAGGAATGTGCAATTATAACAAAGAATGTTATCTTAACTCAAGAAACCCGCGATGCTTTGTGTTTTTGTGTATTTCTTCCCCGCGTCTCACCACCTCGATAAAAATTAAACTTTTATAAAAATACAATATTATGGTTCTCACTCTAAAATGTTGACGTCTCATTTCTACGAGTCGGGCGTGAGATAAAAATTGACTTTAAGTTTCTGGGTTTCTCGTTTTTTTTTTTTCCCGGCTAGTTCTGGCCGACAGGGAAACTCCTCAAACTTCAATGACTTTCCACTCGGCGTGGATCCGACGTCCTTCTCCATCTCACCGACCGGCAGTGCTGAACCACAGTGTTTCCCAACTATTGTAATCATCTCCCACTGACATCAAGGCGCATAATATTCGCTGACCGTCTACGCTCCTCCTCTCGAAGATTCAAACCCCGAGCCATCTGGCGTGAGAAACCGCAAACACTGGTTTACATCCTTTCATTCCCATCCAAAAGTCTTGGATGTGCCAGCTTTCTCAGTATCTTTCACAGAACAGCCTGTGGGATCCCAACCATCCTGTCCAAGCATGAAATGCTGCCGTGCCAGCTCAACAGTTGAGACGCTGACACGGAGAGCCTCGGTAAGCAGGCTTGATCACTTTATTACATCTGGTTCCATGAGGATTTTAAAAATATTAAGCTAATTATTGACTGAATGGCCCTGTGTTACATTTCTGGATTTAACATGATATCAAAATATCAACTCAGAAACGCGACGCTTCTGCCCGCGGGTTCGTTATTTGAATAAAATTTTGTTTTGAAATTAAAGTGGCTCATCTTAGTCACTGTTTTTTTTTTTTTTCTCCCCCTCGGAAAACTGGCCTGTAGGGTGGCGGCAATGAAAATCACAAACGCATGCAAGATTTTTTCGTTCCTCTTGGGAACGTCTGAAACTGCAGTGTCCGGCAGTTAGAGATAAATCAAATGAATAAAATAAAATAAAATAAAATAAAATAAAATAAAATTAAATTGAATTAAATTAAATTAAATTAAATTAAATTAAATTAAATTAAATTAAATTAAATTAAATTAAATTAAATCACTGTAATTTCCGGACTATTGAGCGCACCTCAATGTAAGCCGCACCGGCTAGCCGATCGCTATCTCGGGCGTCCTCCTGCGCACTAAAACCGTCAAAGTCGTCTTCTTCGGTGTCGGAGTTGAACGGACTAAGAATTTCCCGTTCATTTCATCGGTCCGATGTGACGAGGATAAACGTTTTAGCAGCGTGAAGTTCGTAAGCGTCCCCCACCCAAAAAAGTCCATATATTAGCCGCATTGTACGTGAAAAAAGTCGCGGCTTATCGCCTGGAAGAGACGGTAAATTAAATTAAATTAAATTAAATTAAATTAAATTAAATTAAATTAAATTAAATTAAATTAAATCAAATATTCACCAATTTGCTCATTTGGTAATGTTTAATTCTACCCCTTTTGACAGCAAAATTAACCAACACCCAACTGATAGCATTTCATTATCATTAGCAAGACTACAAGACCGCTGCATTAAAACCCCATTGGATCATGTATCCGCTTCCACACCGTGTTACACGCTACAAAAACTACAGTAACATCAGTCAATTCAGCTTTGTAAAGAGCAATAAATAGGTTGTGAACTTTCAGCCGGAGCTCAGATTACTTCATACGTGAAACCAAATAAAGATGCCGGCCTCAGTTTCATTTCAACCGGCACGTCCTTTCAACCCTTCGTAGAATCTGGGCCAAAAACAATCAGTTATCTTGGGCGGGGCGAGTTAAATTGAAACAGAGGGGAAAAGAGACATTCGGGGAGGTCATTTTTGTAAACAGTTCCTTGTCCAGCCAAAGAGGATGGAACAACCCGCTCTGTTTTTTTTTTATCTACTTTTTAAGATCAGCACAAAAATCCAACCACCGCGTGATTCTTTAACGTTAAAGAGTCATGCGGTGGCCGGATATGTGAAAGCACTCAGTAGCAGAAGGTTGTCTGTTTACATATATTTCAAACATACGCTTCCATTACTGTAATTGGCCGTTATGTCAACCTTTTCTGGCATCTGATTGGCTGTTACATGTCTCTCCGGCCGGACAGAACTGCCAACGCGGTGAATAAAAATTGTAGATACTGTGTGTGTGTGTGTGTGTGTGTGTGTGTGTGAGTGTGCCGCGGTTAAAAACCTGTCACATAATCGTGTTTGGAATAAGATGGTTTATAAAAATACAACAAAACCGGGGCAACATGGTGACTCGGGCTGATAATCGGAAGGGAAAACACAGCCCTGAGGTGGAACTAGATTGTAAGATACCTGCCTTTTTTTCTTTTTTTTTTTCTGTGCAAACTCAACCGCAAGTGTAAAAGCGTGATGAGTATCACGGCTGCCTTTTCATGTATCATTTATAAAGTCGCAAAAGCCCCACAGTGTTGTAGAGAACAATGGATTTTTGTGTGAGTTATTGCACTCTCCAGAGCCTCAATATGCAATCCCATCAAAACAGCCCTTCAGTGAATCCTGCATATGGAGCAGAGCGCAAAATTGTACATTGTGAACACAAGGTCTATTTTGGATCAGTTTTATTTAAAAAAAAAAAAAAAAAAAAAAAAAAAAAAGCAATGCAAAGAAGCTGTTTTTTTCATTCAGCTGAGTGGAGGAACTTTGATTCAGAAATGTGACATTTTCGTTTAACTGCTTTTTGTAAAGTAATTCAGGATGTATCATGTCAGACCCCCTGGTTTCTGTTAGTATGATCTGTTGGTCAGTTGATGTCATTTTACAGTGGCATTAAAAATTTTGCAATCTGAAACCAACATCCGATTATAGAGAACTTGTGCAGCATTGGATATTTTTTGTTAATGCATGATCAACTCTACAATTGTTTATATGTATATTCATATATGTGAATGTGTGCGTGTGTATATATACAGGACTGTCTCAGAAAATTAGAATATTGTGATACGGTTCATTATCTTCTGTAATGCAATTAAATAAAAGAAAATACTCTTTCATGATATTCTAATATTTTGAGATAGGATTTTTGAGTTTTCCAAAGATGTAGGCCATAATCAGCAAATTTAAGATAATAAAAGGCTTGCAATATTTCAGTTGATTTGTAATGAATCCAGAATGTATGACAATTTTTTTTTGTAATTGCATTACAGAAGATATAGAGCTTTATCACAATATTCTAATTTTCTGAGACACTCTTGTATGCATACATACAGTACATATAGATGTATATATATATATGTATTTGTGTATGCCTGTATATATGTAAAACATATATATATATATATATACATAGACAAATATAAATATACACACATATAAACATATGTATATGTGTTTATATATACAAATACACATTCATACATCTACACATATATATGTATGTATATGTATATATACATACATACATACATACTCACACACACACACACACATATATATAGATATATACATGTAAATGTGTGTGTGTGTGTGTGTGTGTGTGTGTGTGTGTGTGTGTGTGTGTTAGCAGCAGCTCTGTTCAAGTGGACCCACAACCAACCGCGGCTCCATGCAACAATTTTTATAACTCTTTTCTTTTTCTGCAACCGTGCTGCTCACAACAATCCCAAAACACTTTTTTTGCATCACCCCACTACCTCCATCCCTATTTTGCACTCCTATCGGTGCAATATTTATATTTATATTATATTTATACTTTCTCTAGGACACCTTACTCATTATCATTTCATTTTTACTACCCACATCTCCTACCCTACGGTATAGGTGTTATTTCTATAACCATTTTCTGCACAGGGCATTTTTTTCTTTTGTTTCTTTTCATACTTTTTATATTTTGTTTTCTAATGTTTATATTGCAAATAGTCTTGGTAATTTGTATCTATATCCTCTATTCGCACATTCTTCTCTACGATTAGTATTTGCACACTGTTCTACCCTGAGACAAGTGAAATGAATAATCTGTCATATCTTATGTATTGTATGTATTAGTGTGAGTGTGTATATATACACACATATGTGTGTGAGTGTGTGTGTGTGTGTGTGTGTATGTGTGTGTGTGTGTGTGTGTGTATATATATATATATATATATACACATGCTTCATGTATATATACATGCTTCATGTATATATACATACATGAAGCATGGCTGTTGTTACACATCAATGTTACACACTAATGTTCTTGTGGCATAAATATATATATATGTATATTTATAGATAGATGGATAGATAGATAGATAGATAGATAGATAGATAGATAGATTTATGCCATAAGGACAGCATTACTGTATAACAACCATGCTCCCTGTCTGTATATATAGATATATATATATATCTATATATACACACGTTTATAAATGTATAAATACATACATGTATATATATATGTATACATATACATATATATATATACATGTATATATGCATATATATATATACATATACACACATATATATATATATATATATACACACACGTTTATAAATTTATAAATACATACATGTATATATGTATGTATATATATATATATACAGACAGGGAGCATGGTTGTTATACATGAATGCTGTCTTTATGGCGTAAAAATGACATTTTATCAATCGATTGGTCTTAAGATTATGTCCAAAATGCTCCACTGCATATTAGAGTTTTACTTACAGGAAGAGATTTTCCATGATTTCATGGTAGTCCTCTCTGTCACTGTCGGGCAGGAAACACGCAGCGAACACGATGATGGCATTCACTCCGCTGCTATAGTACCCTGAATTTAAAAAAATCAAGAAAAGCATAAAAATAACAACCAAAAAGTTGGTTCGAAGTAATTCAACCAACAAGCCTTTATTAGCATTGCTTTCATTCTATAACCGCTTCATTTTTCACCCCCATTTTTTTTTTCTTATTCCACGAACCAGCCAATCCGTTGATCTTTTCTCCCCGGCCTGTTTGTTTTCCCAAATAATTTCAAGATTGATGTAATTTTCCATTAATCACCAACTCATTCATCGCCCTGGTTGGTGTCTGACAACCTGGATCTCCTTTATTTAAATCACAAAGCCCAACCGTTGGGTGACAAACTTGTGTTTCCACGTGATTTTCGCTTCACTTAGGCGAAAAAACGGACCGCAACCATGTTTTTAACGGCACGGTCGGGGGGATTATTTCCTTTCAATAGTTTTTGAAACCGTGGCTCGGCGGGGCTGCGAGGAAACACGATGGCGACCAGAAGGCCTTTCGAGAGCGCGTCGCTCTTCAGGTACAATTAACGTGATCAAACCGACCGCGCGCAGTTCTGCGACTGTCACACACAGCTGTGTTTTCCCGGGTGAGTTGTAAGTAAATAATCACATCGCATCTACTTGTAACACAAATAAGAATCCGCGAAAAACAAAACACAAATCGGCCCATGATTCCTTTCCACTGCGGCGCTGCTTTGTATCTCCTCCCTCCTCCAGAGGCTGACGTGCTGTTTGATCATTTGTGGAGGATTTTTTTTTTATTATTTTTTATTATTATTTATTTTGCGCATCAGTCGTTTCTTTGAACGGCGATTTAAAAATCTCAAAAAAACCTCTGCGTGTCCTTTTCGTCACCGAAAGTCCTTTTCAATCTTTAATGTGAGTCGGATGCTGCTCGCGTTTTATTCACAAAAGCGTTTTTGCTCACTCGCCGCTTTTTAAAAGGAAAGGCGGTGAAAAAGTTTTTTAAAAAATGTATTTATTTACCCCCCTCCCTCCCCCATTGGTATTTCTATTCATATTTTATTTCCAGATTTTTTTTAAAAATGCAAATGGTTGAGCTCTGCATAAGAATAGTCTTTTTTTTTTTTTTTTTTTTTCCCAGAATGAGTCATCATTCTGCCATCGCACAAACTCAAAAGGAGCAGCCGAGTCAAAAACAACAAATGATTGTTATATAACACACAAAAGACTGTGACATTTGAAACATGCTGCTAATTTTTTGGCTGAATACGAACAATTCTCAGCGTGCCAACTCCATATCCTCCCCTGAATAGACGCCGTTAGTCCCGATGCCAGTAACAATTTAATACCTGCAGGCCAGCGAGCAGCAGAAAGCATAATTTTCAATTAATAAGATAGCACAAGTTTGGATAGATTTAATTTTAAGGTTATTCTTTCAGCAACACGTGGAGGACTTTGTTTCACGTGTATTTTTTTTTTTTTTTGGAGAATTCTTCCTTTTTAACCCCGGTCAACTTGTGAAGATCAACCCCGTTCTAACGGTTATAGAGAAATAATTGAGTTCCTTTAAAAAAAAAAAAAAAAAAAAAAAAACTGCTGAAAATATATTTCCTTCAGAATAAAAGAGCTTGATAAGTAATTCCGCAACTTCAGATAATATGGATTTTTTTTTTCCATTTTACTGTTTCTTTTCTGCGCTAGAAAAATCCATTGAAGTGAATCGAAAAAAAAAAAAAAAAAAAAACGCGTGACACCGTCAACACAAAGAGAGAGCGGTGAACCTTCTGTATTGAATAGTTTGATAAAGGAGATGTGAAGGGGTTTTAGCACCTGAGCCCGAGGCTGGACGAGCTAATGAACTAGCGAGGAAGCGTCTCCCTGCAGAATTTCACCGTGAAGGTAAAGTACTTGTCAACAAGCAAGTGGCCCAAGATTAGCCGGCTATTTTTCCTGAGGAAAAAAAAAAAATTCCACATCGAAGTAACGCTGCTATGATTTTATCGGTCGTTTGTCCCGTTGTTTTTATTATCATTTCCGTGCAGAGGCGAGCGTAAGGATTAAGAAAAAGACTCTTATCTGACTCGTACTGAGAGGGACGAGGACATTGACTGAGCGGAGACTCGAAACTCGTCCTTGTCCGGCCAGTCCGTTGATATCGTCTGCATTCTTTCGAGGGTTTTCACCACGACGACGATATCGGAGGAGCCGGTTTCATCTCGACGTCATGTGTTATTTGAAACTGCATCGATTTTGATCGGTGTCGTTGCATCGCGTTTGAAGTAAAATGTTGGATTATTAGCTTTGTTTCAATTAGAATTCAAGGGGTTGCGGCGGCAGTGCATGATTCCTCGTGCGTGGAGAGTGCTCGCCCGACTGCATGCGTCCTCTGAGGTGTGGTTAAAAGACAGGTCGAGCAGGAGCTCACCCGCTCCTCGGCGCCGGAGTCGAGAAAACCATTTATAGTTTTCTTTTTAGCAGGAATACTGACGAGTCAGGATGCAATCAAATGCAACTCATTGGTTTTAAAGCCGCCTCTAGATCCCAGAACTTGTTTGTTGTCTATTTTTTGCCAGGTTTTGGACTTTTGCACCCTCATATATTTGAAGTGAGCTGGAAATTAGCCACCTTGTGCTTTACTCATGTGCGTGGAGAGCCATGTTTATTTCCCCTTTCCCTGGTTCTGGAGGAACACTGAGAGGGGAGGTGTCTCCTACTCTATATACAATAACCTTCCATTTTAGGAGATTTTACAAAATAAAATAAAATAAAATAAAATAAAATAATTTGATTTAATTTAATTTGATTTAATTTAATTTGATTTAATTTAATTTCAAATGAAATAAAGTAAAATAAGAAAATAAGAAAAACAAATTCCATCAAAATAAAATTAAATTAAATTAAATTAAATTAAAATAAAATAAAATAAAATAAAATAAAATGAAATTAAATGAAATAAAATAAAATAAAATAAAATAAAATAAAGTAAAATAAAATAAAATAAAATAAATTCTGTTGCAGTTGCAATCTTTGTACTTTTTAAGACCTTAAAACAGCCTTGACTTTGAGACTTTATAGTTTTATTTGTATTTCTTATTCTCCCTCCTTCCTACTATTATTTATTATTCTTATGTTTTACTTGAAACTCTGGCACAACAATTTCCTTCGGGATAAATAAAGTTGTTCTTATTCTTATTATATCAGCAATTTTGAAATGTTATGCCTGAACATTGTTTACAATCCATACATGATCTGGATTCTCTGATCCATAACCACTTAGGAAGAACAACTATTAAGAGATTACATTTTTGCTGTGGAGGGGAAGTGGTTGTTGCATTTGTAACATTAATAATAACAATGACAAAGGGAGCGGTTCATGCATCACCTCCGTGGGAGATGACCCTCATGTAAGGCTCGATGATCTTCATGTTGATGCGATGCTCCTGCTCTCCGATGACGACCGTCCTCCACAGCTTCCCGTCCTGACGCTCCTCCTCTGCGCTGTACGTGGGGATCGAATTGTACGACACGCTCGTCCTCTTCCTATTGGCCGTATTGGGGTCTGTGATTCAAATCGAAAAAGACGAGCGAGTTAACAGGATGAATCCTCTCGACGTAAAGTTGCTCATTTCTTCGACCGCACGTCTGATTTACCGCCATTTTATTGTATCTTATTTCACCTCATTTATTTATTTTACAACCTGGCTTCGAACCGGCTTTGAATCGACGAAATTCGCAGCCACCCACCTTCCCAGTCCATTTCATGGTCGGTGTAGTCCAGATAGTCCCCCTCGTCCGGAGTGTCCAAGTCGTCCACGTTGATGTCGAGATCATCCGGCGTCTCTCCGAGGTCGTCCTCGCTCTGGTCCAGAGAGAGGCTGATGCGAGGGGCCGAGAGCTTCTTTCTCTGGGTGGCGCCTCCTTGCAAAGGTAGGGAGGTCGGAGGAACTGCAAAAATAAAACACAGCATTTTTAAATTCTCTTTTTTTTTTTTTTTTTTGCAACGTTTTTTTTCGCAAGCGTCCGCTTACTCACCCGGTCTGCTTTCACCCCCCTCAGGGTTCATTTTAATCTCTGACGCCGGGTCCCCGAGACGGACCTTTGGGAGGATAATTGCTGTTATTAACGGCAGATCTTACAGCACAGCAAAGCCGGGGAACAAAAAAAAAAAAATAACAAATCCATCCGGGGTCCTTCTGAATCGACTCCTTCTACGCTTATCCGATTTGAAGATGAAGAGAAAACAGAGAATTCTCTAAAATAAATAAGTTGATTACTATATCATAGTCACTGGACGGTGCTCCAATGCCGACTTGAACGGTTGACTTTTAATCCATATTCAACCAAATCCTTTTTGGCTAAAATCTGCGTGCATGTACATTTGAAGACGTAACATTGTTAATTTAGCATTGGTTAGCGGAGCATCCCTCATGAAAACATGGATTTATAAACATGCCGTATTTGGACCTGGAAGGAAAGATCAAGATCGGGGGGGGAAAGAAGAATATCGCTCTGGCCGAGGGGGTGCGGATGAAGAAAACAAGAACAATTTTAAGGTTAAAGGTCATCCCCCTCCTCCTCCTCCGTGAATAATCCTACCGGTCGAACTGGAGGAGGAGGAGGGGAGGACTTATTACATCATGACGAGTCTATTCTGCTGTTTCTAGGTCTGAGTCAAATTGAATGACTGCACGCTCGCCTGAGCCCAGATAGGTCAGGGATGCAAATTGAGCAAGGAGGAGGGAGGGTTTGGTGGGGGGGGGGGGGGGTCACGTGTGCTGCTTCGCATCCGAAAGAATAGTCCTGTGCGGCCGTGCGAGGAAAAACGCCAAAAAAAAATGAACGGCAACGACAAAACGATCGATTCGACGCGGTAACTGAAACGCCGACGACGGGAGAAAAAAAAAACGGACGGGAGGAAACCGCTTGTCAGATAAACACACGCTTTCCTCCCGTCGCATAAAAAAAAAAAAACAAGAAACGAAAAGAAGCCGTTCATCTGATCGTCTCCGGCCGAGGACGCCGTTTCAAAAAGCCGTCGCGCGGCACGGGACCCCCCCCCCCCCCCGGCGGCCGATGACGGCGGCCCCTCCCCTCGCTCCGGCTTCCTGTCTGCATTCTGGAAAAAAGAAAAAACAAAGGAGATCCCCTTGTTTTCTGCTCTTTTCATTTTCACACGCTGAAGGTTGCACTCACCGCTGCTGCCGGGGGAACCGGAGGGAGGGAAGGGGGGAAGGAGGAGGAGGGGGATCTCTATCCTTTTTTTTTTTTTTTTTTTTAGTGCCTCAGATCATGGATGCATCTCCACCTTCCCCCGGCTTTTTATTTCCTGCTCCCAGCCTCTCGGTGGAGATGCTCAGCTTACAAACAGCTCACAGCTTCCACCATTTTGTAGTCACATGATCTGGTCCATGACCAAATAAGGAAGATCACCTGCTATATATCAGCTCAGTGCACAGCAGCTTCTCCAGGCAGTGCGAGCGAATGGGGATGTAGGATGGTCTGCTCGTGTTATTATACTCGACTGGAGGAGATAAAACGTGTGTGTGTGTGTGTGTGATTACTACGCGGGGGCTGCTCTTAATGTCTGACAGCAGATGTGATATTCTGGCCGTGCAGCTACACAATCTCATCAGAACTTTAAGTGAAACAAAGCAATGACAAGAAAAAAAAAAAAAAAAAAAAAAAACAAGAATTAAATCGTCTGTTTTATGTGCTAATGCATTTTTTTTTTTTTTTAATTCCCGGTGTTGAAGAATATCAAGATGAAGGACCGGAAACTGGACACAAATCAACCTGAAAGGGAAGATAATTGATTTATTCGTTTATTTTTACCAGAATTCACCACGTGAGATTTTTTCATTTTCCCCGTTGATTTCTGAACACAACATTTCAAGTGAGAGGCACCGTCGCTAACCTTTGCAACCCACATTTTATAGTTTTTCACGCTAAATAATAGTCATTTCTAAACGGGATAAGAATTAACATGAATATGAATTCTGTCACGGTGGATATCATCCCTAAATATCCAAAAGTCTGACGTCACCGTGCGGCTCGACGGCCCGCTGGAGGCTCTCAAAAAACGTGAAATTCAAATCCGGCGAGGTTTTCTTGCGTGTTTTATCATGTTTGCGCGAGAGTCTCGCTATGCAAAGCGGCTCCCCGCATCCTTCCTGTCTACGAGGCAGCTTCAAATATATCCTTTATATTCCGCATTAGCGCTGAACTTTTCAACCCTCGAGCAAGCAAAGGAAATCCACAAAGCGAGATAAAATCAATCTGGTTCCATGTGGAAACAGACATTGTTCTCTCCGGCGGGTGTAACACCTACTGAATGCCTCTTTTTTCACCCGCCGCGCTTCTGTTCCGACGCTTCAACGGAAAAACCGAAACTATCCGGTCGGACCTTTGCCCGCCGTCGACGGCTGTTTCGGTTCAAAGGTCGAGCCCGAACCCGCGTCCGGCTCTCCGTATATCATTAGCTGCCTCATAAAACCTAAGCGGAAGGACACATTTCACGTGATATTCAGATAAATTTAGTGGATCGAAAATAATCCGTCTGCTGCAACTTTATTTTTTTCGTTTTGTTTATAGAAACTAAGGCACAGAGTTTCATCGCAAATTATTATTGTACTCCCGCTAAAGCTGCAAAGCCGGTTTGCTTGCATTTTTTTTTTTTTTTTTTTTGAACCAGACAGATATTTTTTTTTCTGTCAAACCAGTGTGATGCCTTTTACCGAGCGTCTGTCGAACCTTCGGGCTAAAAAGAAAAAAAAAAACAAAAAACATCACCACGATAGACTTTTCCGTTTCTTTTCCAACCGTTATGGAAACAAAGTTTTTGCGTTGACGACAAACCGTCGAAAAACGTCCGAAGCAACAGAGGAACCATCCACGGAGTTTCCGCAAGTATCTTCCAATTCGACTTGAACCAGGCGACTTTCTGCAGATCGTGAAGATATCGAATGTCCGCCGAAGCTCCTCCGCACTTATTCCAAGTTGAACTTTTCGAGGTTGTCTCTGAAAAGCGTGTCCCTGACGGCCTTGAAGACCACCCGGATGTTCTCCGTGTCCGTGGCGCAGGTGAAGTGCGTGTAGAGCGGTTTATGCCGGCCGCTGTGCCTCCCCACGTACATTTGCAAGATGAAGTTTTTCGCAGCGTCGGCGTTGCGTTGAGGTCCTGAGGAAGAAAAACGTGATGAAAGTCAGACGGAATCGGTTCTTTCGAAAGAATTCACATCGCGAAGGACGTCTTAGCTACGTCTAGAATTGTACTTTTATTGACTCATTCGCTTGACATGATGTGAAATGTAACTATAGATCGAGGAAATAGATTCAGGAGGTTCCTTTTCCAAACATATATATATATTTAAAATGTTATTGATTCAGGTATAGAATGGAAAATTGAGAGAAAAATATGCAGAAAAATAAGGAAAACTTAGATGCCGCTTTATTTGCTATATTTTATCGGTTTCTGCCGAATCTAAAGACGATCTCTCGGTGCATTTCGCAGATTTATTCCTCGTTTGGAACCTGGTGTTTTCCCATGTGTTAATTAGCAAATGCAAAATGTTATTAAAGTCAAAGTCAGCATTATTGTCAATTTCTCCGCATGTACTGGAAATAAGGAGGAATCGGGGTGACGTTTCTCAAAATCCCACGGCGTCTTAAAATTAACAATATATTGATAGTAATGTGGTGCAAATGAGCAGTGACGGGCACTGTTACATTGAACGGTAAACATTAAACTATAAGGTATGAAAAATAAAGTGCAGCGCAGATGAAGACTGATAGTTGACCGCATGAAAAGTAATATTTTTTTTAAATAATATAGAAATGGTTAAAAAAACAATAAATCTGGCACCAAATTTCCAGCATGCTAGAAAAAGATCAAATATACAGATACAGACTGATATTTGATAGCATGAAATAGTAGGAGCTGTTTTTTTTTTCTTTTTTTTTTAAGTAATAAAGAAATGGTAAAAACCAGGCAAAAAAAATTCAAGCATGCTAGAAATGGATCAAACATACAGATACAGAGTCATATTTTTATAGGATGAAAAGAGTGAAAGAGTAGCAGCCATTTGTTTTTCTTTTTTTTTTAAGTAAAATAGCATTAGTAAAAACCAAACAACAGGCACCAAATTAGATCAAATATACAGATACAAACCAATATTTGATAGCATGAAATAGTAGCAGCTGTTTTTTTTCTTTTTTTTTTCTTTAATTGTTTTTTTTTAAGTAATATAGAATTGGTAAAAACCAAACAATCAAGCACTAAATTTCCAGCATGCTAGAAATGGATCAAATATACAGATACAAACTGATATTTGTTAGCATGAAAGAGTAGCAGGTGTTATTTTTTTTTAAGTAATATAGAAATGGTAAAAACCAGGCACCCAATTTCCAGCACATTGGAAAATATTCTTATTTTCCATGAGATCAAATATATTAATACACCATCCAGCTGTGGTTTGGGCCCCAAAATTAATGTCTCTATACTGTTAAAAGAGTAACCCTGGTAGAAACGGCACTGAGGGTGGATGGAGCGCAGCGCTCGATGCCGTGTTAACGGGGGTCACAGCGGTTCACTGAGGCACAATGTATCCTGATTAAAAAAACAGACAACATGAAGCATGAAGAGGGGGGAAAAAAAATGGATGACAATATCGAGGTAATTAATTTTGACCCTCCGGACATAAAGAGGTGAGGGAAAACTCTGTTCCACCGGGCCTCAGGACCGGCGACGGGACCGATTTCGGTTTATTCAGTCGTTCATTCGGACGACGCTTGCTGATGTTGTGCAAGAAGCAGTTTTAACCTGGCCGGGTTGCCAGGTTGGGATTTTGATCAATTTTATGGCTGTAAATTTCAATGTATTGAACCGTGAAGCGTCCATCCATCCATCTTCTGCAGCTAATCCTGACTCAGGGTCGCGGGGGGAGTTATTGGGCGAGAGGCGGACAACTGCGATTGACGGGTCGCCAGTCAATCGCAGGGTCACAGACAACATTCACCCACTCATTTTCCAATTTTTTTTTCCCCACGCGGAAAGGTCTCCTTGTCAGAATCCAAACCGACAATAAAAAAAAAAAAAAAATTAAAAAAATCAGTATCAACGCTTCGGTGGTGAAAGGCTGATTTACCAGTGTAAGCCGGGAAGTACGTGGCCAAATGGGAGTGTGTGATTTTTTCCTGCAGCAGGTCTGTTTTGTTGAGGAAGAGGATGGTGGAGGATTCCTGGAACCACCGGTAGGAGAGGAGGGTTTTGAACAAGGCGAGGCTCTCCTCCAAACGATTCTGAAGAGACACAGCAGATCATCTCCAAAAAATGCAGAAAATTTGCACGAGCGGGGATGAGAAATTAGGGGAATTTCCGCTTACTTTGGTTTTGTCCTCGTAAAGGACCTGGTCATACTCGCTGAGGGCCGCCAGGAATATGATGGACGTGACGTTCTCGAAGCAGTGGATCCACTTCCTCCTCTCGGAGCGCTGACCCCCCACATCCACCATCCTGGACATCCACCGACACAAAACACCAAACGCCCAAAATATGTTTGCTGCTCATCGTTGGATGCAAACTGTACGTCCGATGCTAGGATTAGCATATGCCTAGCTTAGCTTAACGTACATACTACAAACTAGCCTCGCCTAAAACATCAGGTTTTATGATAAAAATGTCCACCTCCCGAGATGTTCCTCAACCACAGATCACAATGTAATCTGCAAACATCATCAACTTCTCTGCTACCCCAACAGCACACCGCACCGCTGTCTCCCAGTGAGCATACATGTCCTGCACCAGTCTAACACACTTCTCATTAGCTGTTTGTAGTCAGTGCCAGCCTGTGGAGAAGGTAGCAGGACACATACCAGCTCAGGTAATTACACAGGCATAGCTGTGTAACACCTACTCACGCATTAATCATCAAAATATTCCGAATGTTTCCTGGTTGTTCAAGCACATTCAGTCAGTACTGGTTTGGCCGGTTTTCTTATTGCAAGAGGACTCCAAAGTGCCTGGAGGAAGCACATTGTTACTTTACATAATCTCCACCTGGGATGCCATAGCTGTTGCCTGTATGTTTAGTTTCTACTCTGTTGCTGTTTTTATGAACAACTTCATAAATTGATAGTATTACTCTCTTTCCATCTTCAAATCCAAACTCAAAACCCATCTGTTCAGAGTAACATAATCCTCATGATTGCACTGTTTCATAGTGTTTTTCTCCCTGCTATATTGCCTCCTGTTGAACTGTTAACTGTTTCAACCACTGAAAACTCTTTAAAACAACACTAATAATTAAAATATGTATAATAATAATAATAATCAATTATTGTTATTATTATACACATTTAAACAATAATAATAATGATAATAAAAGTAATAGTAAATTATATACATATATAAATATATATAAAACATATTATTAATATTATTATAATAATAATAATAATAATAATAGTACATTATTATTGTTATTATTATATCAATAATAATAATAATACACCATTCTGTATATAACAATAATGATAAAAGTCGTTGTTGTTATTATCATTACAATAAGATTGGCTTGATTTTATTTTATTTTTTTCATGAAAATTCCTACTGTCTTTACACAATAAGAGAGAAGGTCTTTTATGGGACTAAAATGAAAAATATAGCGTCATATCAACATTCGACTGTCTAAGCCCCACATCAGGGTTTAACATGATCGTTCGACAAATTGAAATACAACGTAATAAAAATAAAAACATCAGATTAACATACATATTGGCTGATATTGTTGAATTTGTGAACACCTAAATGAATGGGTTATTCCTTTTAAAAATGATCATGGCAGCTTTAGAGAGAGCAAAAAAAAATTGTCAACCTTCTTTGACTTACACAAATCCCCGAATTTAAAAACAAATCACAGGAGTGGCATCCTACCTGAAGATAACTTTAGAAAGGTTAAAGGGATATTCTATGATGCCAGTGGTCGGGACCCGGACCCTCAGGATGTCCTGCAGCGTTGGGACGTACGACGGGGAACTGATTCTGTCCAAGTCAGAAAGGTAACTGTGAAATCGAACGATAACAAATCCAGTTTAACGCCTCCGCGCGCGATGGGTTCAATTTCAATCCTCGAAAATTTCACAAACAGCAAAGAGAAAGTCTTACTATTTGGCGGAGTCGGATATTTGGAATTCCCTTTTGCGCTCGTAACACCTTTGAATGCCGTGGTCGTTCCACACCCGCTTGATGGCGTCCACCTGCGAGGCGTCCAGAGCGTACACCTGGTCTGCTTCCATCTGGCGCAGCTTCTCCGCATGGACCTGTTTGCAGTCAAAAGTAGTAACAGCGATTTATCGTTGTTCATTTTTAGCCATCGCATAAAACATCTTTATTGCGCCCGGTTGCCATGACGTTCGGTGCAAATATCAATCCTTTCCTATCTTAACGAAACAGATGATTCCCTTGACTTTTTTTCCTCTCGGGCGACGAGACGACTGACATTTTTTGAATTTTAGTCAAATGTCTCCACAACTGCGGGCCAGGTTGCTGTGACATTTGGTGCAGATATTCATCTTTGCCCGGGGATTAATTGACTTAGGCGAGACCTTAACTTTCATCGAGTGCCATTATTGTGTAACATTCTACAGCCCGGCTCTTTGATTTACGGCCAAACGCGCGAAAAGCGAACAAAATTTCTTATCGGCTATCGAGACGGCGTAACAGACAACGACGTAAAGTAGAAATACAACAGATTCCGCAGGAATTTTAATTTTAACTTTAATATTCATTCGGGAAGACGCCAAAATATTTTGGCGCACGGTCTATTTTTCTCCTACCCCTGCATTCGGCCTGCGAGACAGTAACTGAGGCAGCGGAAATAAATGTCGCTTAGCGTAAAAAACGCAAAAAAAAATGCTGTTTCCGAGAGTTGTCAGTTATATTCTCGTCGCTTTTAAAAACAATCAAAGAGATTCTTACGATGTTCTGGTCGTCGACGTAGTCGATCTCGAGGTTCTTCATGGCACCGATGAGCGCCTGGATGGCCGTGAGGATATTCTGAAATACCAGACGCGTAAAATCCTTCCTGTCGTTTTCGGTGTATCCCTTGCCGTGGATGATGCGCATCTGTTTGATGAAAGTGCTCTTGCCGCTTTCACCGGTCCCTGTGCAAATAATAAGGTAAAGGATCAGAAAAATGCAACGCCAGAAATAAGAATTCCATAAAATATGTGAAGAAAACCTCTGAAAATCAACCGGTTGCCGCTAAACGGGATTTCAAGTCGAGTCACATTTTATTTGTATGCTGATAAAATCACTTCTCGTGATACTTTTCACATAGAGCGGGTCTGGACCGAGCTTAAAAATCATTTGCAGAAACCCAACGTTCCCCCAAAAGTAGTAAATTAAAACATGAAAACAACAAAAGGCTCATTCATGGACGTAAAAGACTATTTTTACATTTTTAAATTTCTGGATTTAAAAAAAAAAAAAAAAAAAGAAGAAATTCAGAAGATATTTTCTTATCAACAAATTCTGGCTGAGTAAGATATGCATTCACATTAATTCATTTTATGTGTTTCTTTCTTTTTTTTTTTTTAATTAAATAATGCTAATTGCGGCGTAAATAGACATATTTATCGCTTCCACACGTCGCTGTTTCAAAGTGTTTTCTACAAAATAGCATTCCCCCATTCCCACGCACGCACACCGATGTCTAAGTTTATTGTGAATATCCATTACACTTTTTTCACTTTTTTTTCTGTGAATTAATTAAACTGATTTCAAGCTGTGGAGTAAATGCAGGCGCACTTTAGTCAATTAGTCACCCAGGCAAATCAGCACAATTTACTGAAAATAAAAAAAGAAGAAAGTTTACAAAATGATCCAAACCTCCGCAGGAAATCAGGTCGTATCAGTATGAAACTGCATTTAAAAGAAAATAGTATGATTTTAGAAGTATGAGCTTAATATTAATGATTAACTTAATATTTCTGCATATTGAGTAATGCAAATACAGCCTAAGTGGGAATATAAAGGTTGTGTAAACAAAAAGAGGCAGGAAAAAAAAAAACTGTATTTATGTTGTGGATGTAACATGTCAACTTTTGAGGTAGCTCATAAAGATCTTGATTTAGTATCTTTAAAAATTCAAATTATTTATGGGGGGGAAAAAATCTTATGTGCGTCGCAGTTCCATATTATCTCTGTCTTAAAATAATCGTTTTTAATGAATAAACTTCATGAATTTTTTTGAAGACACAAAAAACTGAGCAATTTGTTGAATAAGGACGTTAATTCAGGCAAAAAAAAAAAAAAAAAAAAAAAGGTAGTTATTTCAAGATGATGATCTATCAAAATATGTCACTTCAAGATTAAATACTGGACATGAAATTCATTTTCTTAAATACTTTCTAATACTAAATCTGGCGGGTTCATAGTGGGGTGAAGTATAAATGCATAAATTAGATTGCAATAAAAGTCCATTGAAGAGATTTACAGTAGCATTTTAAATAGGATTGACGACCGTGTGTTTTTATATTTATTCTCCTCGAGCGATGATGCCCGACACGAATACGCAGCTCAATCTGCTCAGAAGATTTGCTTCCGATCCTGCAGGTCGGCGCATCTTCCCGCACGCCGGTTGTAAATTCCTCCCGGGAAAGAGCGTCAGCCGGGCACCTAAAATCCCTAGAAATGTTAACTATTAGACTGACCTTTGCAAGTTATTGTTTTCCAAAGCGGCTAACTCGAGTTGAAGTCTAAAGTAGCGCTGACCTTTAAGCAAACTCCATCCTGTCTTGTGAATTGTCTCCAACATCTAAGCTGTTTGGGGTTCAGAGGGAATAACTGAAATCCCGAAAACCCGAAACCCGTTTGCGCTTGTCCGATCTCGTCAGCATGGAAAAGCCACAGCTCGTCTTCTCTGACATTTTAGATTTTTATTCAATTTTTTTTTTTTTTTTTTTAAATCAGCTTTCCCCCCATCCTGATTAGCCTACGGATTGCCTTATTTAAATTTTTTTTTTGTATTTCAGCGCTTCTTCAAAATCCTTCGCTCATATCCTCGCCTCTGCCGGCCGGTAAACTTAAATATTTCCTTAAAAAACTTAAATATTATATTTATTTTGATTTAAAAAAATATTTTGATTTAAATAAATAAAAATTTAAAAAATAAAAATTATTTATTTATTATTTAATTCATTTATTAAAAATTTAATTTAAAAAAAAAAAAAAAAGATAGGAAAAAAGGAGGCCTTTAATGAAGACATAGGAATCGGGATTCATCGGGTATTCCAGGAAAACGTCGGTGACCTCGTGCTGAAAAGCAGAAACGCCCTGACAGCAGCTTCAGGCAAACACCGTCGTCCCGTACAGATACTTCTGCTGTTACTTTCCGTCTGGACGTTTGCCAGTTTAAATACTTCCAACCCACAGGGAGGTTTCCATCTCGTCACGTCGCCCCACGATCATTTCGTGCACCTGGCGCGGCGCGACCGAACCACAAGCGCGTCACGGTTGTTGCAGGGATTTACGTGAATGACGTTGTACATCCAAGATGTGAAAGGGCAGCGGGGGGGGCGAAGCTGGAAACGCTGCACTGTCTCGTGTAATTTCTGTGACGCCGCGCTTTAAAAACCTATGAAACGAAATGGCTCGTGAGATTCATCCCCGAGGGACGTGTCGCCGCCGATGCATTCAAAACCGGGATCAGCCTTCGCCGACAAACATCGGCGCTGGTTCGGATCCAAAACGAAGTGTCCCGAATGACAGGAAAATGAAAATAAATCACTCTTTCAGCGAAAAGGCCCGTCAGGCTCAGTCGTTTCAACGCAAATCTGGTGTTCACACATTGGCATCGGAGGTAAAATGTTCATGGAACAAAACTGTGATTCATCCGGGAGGGTTTTTTTTTTTTTGTGTGACAACCACTGAAAACTGGCCTGGTTTAAAACAAAGGACGGCCACCCGAGGCCTCCGGCGCCGTAGTAACACGTCTATTACACAGTCTGGTAAAACTACCTGTGTGAAAAACCTCACTGACTTGTAACACAAAGCGACACTTTGGGGAAAATGTCACGTATGATAATTGTTAAAAAAGAATTGGCTTGAAAAATAAATCAAGTTTTTTTTAAAACCTCCACACAGACGATTGATAGAACACAAACCGATCACCAAAACACAAAGTGTGCATTTTTTTTTTTTTTAACATAAAACTGGTCTTATTTTTACATATTACAACAGTGTAATTACATGAACCACCTGTTGAGGATTCATGAGACACAGGTGCGTTAGGAACTTTTTGGAAAAGTTTATAAAGGTCAGGTGTCCCTTAGTCTTGAAGTGTGTGTATGTGTGTGTGTGTGTGTGTGTGTCCTCCAAAAACAAAACTCACCCAGCAACAGCAGCTTCAGCTCCCGGTGGGAATCCCTCTTGTCGCGGCGAAGCTGCCTCTCTATCTCTCGGTGAATCCGGAGCCTCTCAACCTCCTCGTCCGACAGGCAGCACTCCTCCATCTCGGTTCAACTCGCTCTGAAAGGAAGGGGGATGGCGTG